>NC_072733.1:48725167-48981742 GCF_026930045.1 Uloborus diversus | reverse complement strand
AAAACACGAGCTTACACGCATATCATACATACGCACATAACATCTAATAAGCAGGAACGTTAGGTTTCATTAAAAAACAATTTTTAGAATTTATAAAAAAGAAAAAAGAATATGTTGAAATGTAAGCTCTAACTCTTCTGAATCGTCAGCAAAATTGTATATATTCATCTTGTGAGCTGTGATGCATATTGACTGCATAAACTGCAGAGTTCCTCGTGTACAATCGATTTGAGGCGCTCCTCAGCAAAATGTAGCAATTTATTTCGAGTATGAATGTTTATTTATAATCACCGCAACTTTATTCATTATCATTAGTCATCGAATTGCTTGTAAAAAAATGTCAATATTATTTTAATTATGTTTATGATTTTATATTTACTTTATAACGGATGCACCGTTTCTTTATTGAAAAAAAATGAATTTCGAGAATTATTTAACTATCAATTCCAGTTGAGTGAAGCATTTTCCTCTTTGTATGATATGTAGATATTCATCTTGTGAGCTGTGATGCATATTGACTGCATAAACTGCAGAGTTCCTAGTATACAATCCTTCTGAGGCGCTCCTCAGCAAAATGTAGCAATTTATTTCGAGTATGAATGTTTATTTATAATCACCGCAACTTTATTCATTATCATTAGTCATCGAATTGCTTGTAAAAAAATGTCAATATTAAGTTAATTATGTTTCTGATTTTATATTTACTTTATAACGGATGCACCGTTCCTTTATTGAAAAAAAAATGAATTTCGAGAATTATTTAACTATCAATTCCAGTTGAGTGAAACATTTTCGCTTTGTAATGATATGTATATATTCATCTTGTGAGCTGTGATGCATATTGACTGCATAAACTGCAGAGTTCCTCGTGTACAATCCCTCTGAGGTGCTCCTCAGCAAAATGTAGCAATTTATTTCGAGTATGAATGTTTATTTATAATCACCGCAACTTTATGCATTATCATTAGTCGTCAAATTGCTTGTAAAAAAATGTCAATATTAAGTTAATTATGTTTCTGATTTTATATTTACTTTATAACGGATGCACCGTTTCTTTATTGAAGAAAATGAATTTCGAGAATTATTTAACTATCAATTCCAGTTGAGTGAAACATTTTCGCTTTGTAATGATATGTATATATTCATCTTGTGAGCTGTGATGCATATTGACTGCATAAACTGCAGAGTTCCTCGTGTACAATCCCTCTGAGGCGCTCCTAAGCAAAATGTAGCAATTTATTTCGAGTATGAATGTTTATTTATAATCACCGCAACTTTATGCATTATCATTAGTCGTCAAATTGCATGTAAAAAAATGTCAATATTATTTTAATTATGTTTATGATTTTATATTTACTTTATAACGGATGCACCGTTTCTTTATTGAAGAAAATGAATTTCGAGAATTATTTAACTATCAATTCCAGTTGAGTGAAACATTTTCGCTTTGTAATGATATGTATATATTCATCTTGTGAGCTGTGATGCATATTGACTGCATAAACTGCAGAGTTCCTCGTGTACAATCGATTTGCGGCGCTCCTCAGCAAAATGTAGCAATTTATTTCGAGTATGAATGTTTATTTATAATCACCGCAACTTTATTCATTATCATTAGTCATCGAATTGCTTGTAAAAAAATGTCAATATTAAGTTAATTATGTTTCTGATTTTATATTTTCTTTATAACGGATGCACCGTTTCTTTATTGAAGAAAATGAATTTCGAGAATTATTTAACTATCAATTCCAGTTGAGTGAAGCATTTTTGCTTTGTAATGATATGTATATATTCATCTTGTGAGCTGTGATGCATATTGACTGCATAAACTGCAGAGTTCCTCGTGTACAATCGATTTGAGGCGCTCCTCAGCAAAATGTAGCAATTTATTTCGAGTATGAATGTTTATTTATAATCACCGCAACTTTATTCATTATCATTAGTCATCGAATTGCTTGTAAAAAAATGTCAATATTAAGTTAATTATGTTTCTGATTTTATATTTACTTTATAACGGATGCACCGTTTCTTTATTGAAGAAAATGAATTTCGAGAATTATTTAACTATCAATTCCAGTTGAGTGAAACATTTTCGCTTTGTAATGATATGTATATATTCATCTTGTGAGCTGTGATGCATATTGACTGCATAAACTGCAGAGTTCCTCGTGTACAATCGATTTGAGGCGCTCCTCAGCAAAATGTAGTAATTTATTTCGAGTATGAATGTTTATTTATAATCACCGCAACTTTATTCATTATCATTAGTCATCGAATTGCTTGTAAAAAAATGTCAATATTAAGTTAATTATGTTTCTGATTTTATATTTTCTTTATAACGGATGCACCGTTTCTTTATTGAAGAAAATGAATTTCGAGAATTATTTAACTATCAATTCCAGTTGAGTGAAGCATTTTTGCTTTGTAATGATATGTATATATTCATCTTGTGAGCTGTGATGCATATTGACTGCATAAACTGCAGAGTTCCTCGTGTACAATCGATTTGAGGCGCTCCTCAGCAAAATGTAGCAATTTATTTCGAGTATGAATGTTTATTTATAATCACCGCAACTTTATTCATTATCATTAGTCATCAAATTGCATGTAAAGAAAATGTCAATATTAAGTTAATTTTGTTTTTGATTTGATATTTACTTTATATCGGATGTACCGTTTCTTTATTGAAGAAAATGAATTTCGAGAATTATTTAACTATCAATTCCAGTTGAGTGAAGCATTTTCCTCTTTGTATGATATGTATATATTCATCTTGTGAGTTGTGGTGCATATTGACTGCATAAACTGCAGAGTTCCTCGTGTACAATCGATTTTAGGCGCACATCAACAAAATGTAGCCTATTATTTCGTGTATGAATATTTATTTATAGTCACCGCCACATTTTTCATTGTATCATTAGTCATCAAATTGCATATAAAAAAATTTCAATAATAAGTGAAATATGTTTTTGATTTTATATTTACTTTATATCCAATAAACCGTTTATAAGAGAATGAATTTCGAGAATTGTTTAATTATCAATTCCATTTGAGTGAAACATTTTCCGCTTTGTATGATAAGTATATATTCATCTTGCGAGCTGTGATGCATATTGACTGCATAAACTGCAGAGTTCCTCGAATACCATCCATTTGAGGAATTATCAATTCCAGTTGAGTGAAACCTTCCTGGAACAAAGTAATCTATATTTGATTGATTTAATTTGAAAGTAATAACTTCAGATAAAAATACCTCGATCGCAGAAATAAATTACTTCCTCCAAGCCCTTCCGTACCATTGCAGATGACTATTTAGTCTCTTGTAAGTTTTGACTACATATGAAAAGCCCCCCCCCCCCACTAAAATTTACTGTTATGTGCTGTGTAGGTAATTATTACGGAAATACTGAGCAAAAAGGAGTCATAAATGTTAAATATTTAGATGAAATTAAGTTAATGATCAATTTGCATGAGGGGAAATCAAAAAGAAAATGAAAAGGAAGACAAGAATAAATTTAACAGTATCAAATTCTTTTCCAAAACATTATTGAAATGAGATTCCTCATTTTTTTGAAAAATAGTCACAACCCTAAAACTTTCAAAACAGGAAAGCTTCTTGGATTTGGTCTGCACATTTTTTCACCTTTCGTTTTTCTCTTTTATGGCCCATATACGATGTTTGTGTAAATCATATACTATTTCTTATTGAGATATTAAGTCAAGAATATTTAGGAAAACTATGATGAAAAGTTGAAATTTCAGAAATTATTCTGAGTGTCGATCGAACAACAGATATTTGATGGAGCCTGCTTTTTCCAGAGAAGAAATCCTCTTTATTAAGTGACTAAACCGAAGCAGTCGTTAATAAACCGGTAACTTCAAACCAAACTATACAATTACAGCAAACGTGACAGATTTAGGTAAATTAAAAATTTTTGCTCACACATAGTCGAATACACTATGATTTTTCATTTATCTCATAAATAAAAATAAAAAAACATATATAAATGTTTTTCGTTTCAAAATAGCCAAAAAATCGCTTTTATTATTATTTTTTTTTTTTTTTTTTCATTTTATTAGAGAATGGCATTCACAACAACAAAATACAGACCGACAAAATCAAAAATTGCGAAATGCCTCAGTGAAAAGCTGAAATTAGCAAAAGGAACGCATTCAACCCCTTCTCGATGGGGTGTCGATTCCTTGGGCCCTCGGGAAACATCGTTATCAGACTATGAAGAAAGGAGGAACTCGCAAGTGGCTCGCATTGGGAAAAAGGGGAGAAAGCTGAAGTGTTATGGTAGAGTTAATTAGGAAAAATGCCAGACACTGGTATTTTTCAGATTTCTTACTTCAGCGACATCTGCATGAGGAAGTTGGAACTAAATGTCCGTAGATTGAACAAGTTTTTAAAACATCCACACTTTAAAATATAAAAATTGATTAAAATGAACTTTAAAAATTATTATTAAGACCCTCAAAGTCTTATGAATCATCGATGAATGTTTTTTTTCCCAATAGTATTACAGGATTTGTAGTAGGAAGCTAAGTTGCTCAGTTTTTAGTGCGTGTATGGTTGCTATTCTGAAACCGTCGCCAAGCGAGATTTTCATTTAAAATTAATTTAAATTATAAAAACGCAAAACTTTTCTACAATATTATCTCAATCCATTCTAGACTGAAAATCACGTCGTATGCAACAAAGATCGGGAGGCTATTTGCTGTTGATTTTGATTACGGGAGTAGATTGATTTTCCCTTGGCGCCAATGTCTTGGGACAACAGCCTTAAATACAGCGAAATCCAGCCGCCATATTTGAAAAAGGTTGCTAGATTCTTTTGTTTATCGCCATATTTGGCAATAAGCAAAATTTGATTTGATTTGATTTGATCTCGAGTCCTGGGACTCCAAAAATTTATGGAGGGCTGCGAATACTTTTCGCCTTGCCTCACTTCCTTGAATAAAAGTCACTATTGAAGAGTTCTTCCAACTTTGTCTATCTTGTTCCTATAAAAGTAGAATATCACGATAAGATACTTTCTCAACCAAAAATAGAAGACTATTTGTTAAAAGTTATTGATTATAGCAGAAAAGCATGCATCAAGAGAAAGAAACCCCAAAGCAAAAAAAAAAAAAGCAAACGGGGAAAGCATGCAACACCGAAACAGTCTCAACCAAAGAAAGAAAACAAAGCCTGAGCGACCCCAGGAGTAAACAAAATATCTTGCTCAAGAAATTTGATACGAAGAGGATTTTTGTATTTCTGAATAAGCTCTATTAAACGTTTTCTATTTGATTTTGTTTTTGTACAATGATGTAGTATATGATCAATTGTTTCAAGAGAGTCACACAAATCACAGTTTGGGGAGTTCGTATTTTTCATTTTGAAAAGTTTGCTTTTTGTAATATAACAGTCACAGATTAGTCTATTCAGGAAAATTTCAATCCTTCTATTTTGGACTTTGTAACTTCCTTTGTTTGAGGGAATTTTTCTAAATTTAAATTTTTCAAAGTATTTGGATTTTTCCCAATTTTTCATTTGCTCCTCATGTTTCATTTTCAACAGATAATTATTACAGTCTTTCCATGTAGTGATATTTAAGCTTGGAATGTTTGAGCCACTTGCTGCTTCCTTTGCAAGAGCATCAGCATCCTCATTTAATTCAATATTTGAATGACTGGGGGACCATACTAAATAAATATAATTTTTGCTGGATAACTTCTCCAAATAATATCTGGTAATTTTCACAAGTGGGTCTTGATTTTTGTTTTCACTTCTGATGGCGTTGATTGCACTAAGACTATCAGTGAGAATAATTGTTGGCATATCAGCTTTTATAAGATATTTAGCAGCATAATATAGAGCCGAAAGCTCCGCTGTAAAAATGGAACAGAAGTTAGGGATTCTGATTTTTCTCTTAATAGATTTGTCTTGGTTTAACAGTCCAAAGCCTACATATGTTTCATTTTTGGAGCCATCAGTAGCCCATATTTCTTTGTCTTTATTTTCTGTAAGAAACTTTAGGAAGTCTTGCTTAATTTCTTCTTTTATTTGTGTCTGTTGAAATTTTCTTTCATCTGTAATGATTTTCAGTTTTCTGCATTGCCATGGTGGGTATTCTTCATAATTTGTATCCTTCCATATTTTTGTATTATAATTTGTCATAAAGTTGTTACAAAAATCTACTATGCTTTCATCCAGTTCCATTGAATTAATCAAGTTAATATTTTCTGAAGAATTATCTTGATACATTTTCTTTAAGACCCACTTAGTGGCTTTTCAATTTAGTCTTCTTTCATATGTGTCAATATTTGTAAAATGTCTTATAACTTCATTTGGGGCAAAATTGTTTAATTTCAGAGCATTCCTTATGACTTTGTTTGTGATGACATCCATTTTATTCTTATTATATTTTGTATCTTTGATTCTACTCAGGTTGCCATAGTCAATTTGTGGGAGTATAACTTGCTTGATTATTTTGAGTAAGTTATCATTACAAAAACCTGTCCTACTTCCCAAAAATTTAATGACATTTGCAGTCTTGTTGATTTTCCTTTCAATAACTTGTGTGTGTTTGTTCCAGGACAAATTATAGTCAATGTATACTCCAAGAAGTTTGTTCTGAGAATTCCATGGAATGTCCCTTCCGTTTATCTTTACATTTTCAGTGAATTTGTTTCTAGTCGCTGTCATATTTTGTATGCTACTCTTTTCAGCCGAAAATATCATTTTGTTGTCGTCCGACCATTCTTCTATTTTTTCTATAAGATTCTTGATAGCCCTAATGGCTGCATCTCTACTTTTGTCGAATATAATACATGAAATGTCATCTGCGTATACAAATAGTTTGTTTCTTTCATCATTACCTACCAGATCTGACATGAAACAATTGAAAAGGAATGGTGATAATATGGAACCTTGAGGCAGTCCATACTCAATACTTCTTTCTTTAGACATCTTGTTTCTCCATCTAATCACTATTTTTCTATTAGTCAACCATTCTTTTATCCATTTAATATATTTATGATCCATTTTTAAATTGTTTAATTTTCTTAACAGTATATCTGATTTTATATGTTATCATAAGCACCCTTCAAATCTAATGAGATGAGGAAGATAAAGTTTTTTTCTTTTCTTAGCCTTTTTAGTGTATTAATAATTTGTACTATGCAGTTTTCTGCACTTTTCCCTTTTCTGAAGCCATGTAAAAATTCTGGGAAAATCTGGTTCTTCTCCTCCCACCATGCGAGTCTTTTAAGTTTCAATTTTTCCATAAGTTTACACAAACATTGTGTTAGTGCAACTGGTCGATAACTCTCCAAATTCTGTGAGTTTTTTCCTGGTTTGCAAATTGGAATAATCATTGAAATCTTCCAGTTACTTGGCATATTACCCGTATGTATGCTATAATTAAAAAGTCTTAAGCATAGCTCCTTGGTTTTTTCTGGTAACATTCTTATAATGCTGTTTGTTATTCCATCTGATCCTGCTGCCGTATTCTTTAAACTATTGATCTCGGCCAAAAGTTCTTTCATCGTAAAAGATTGAAGACTTCCTATATTATTAATTTCCAGTATGTGTTTCTCTTTATCTGTTTTGTCTTTCTTGCTAAAGTATTCCACAAACATTTCTGCCTGTTCGTTATCTTCAAAATACTTAATTCCCTCCTTGATAAGTACTTGGTTGGGACTTGCTGATTTGTTTATGATATTTTTTAATTTATTTACCGATCTATATATGTCTTTAGGTTGTTTAATGTTATAATTTATGTTTTCCCAATATTTTCTTTTTGCTTCTATTATACTTTTCCTAAAAAGAGCAAGTTTTCTTTTGTAATCTATCCAATCAGTTATCATTTGAGTTCTGTAGGCTTTGTTTTTTGCTTGGTTCTTCTGTTTTTTCTTTTTTGAGCATTCTAAGTTCCACCAGTTGTTGTTTGATTTGTTGTTTCTATATTTCACTATTTTTGTTACGTTATCTATATTTGATGTAATAATTTCTGTCACTTGATTAAATGTATTGCAATTAAGAATCTTGAAATTTATATTAGGAATGATTTTATCCATATTATCTTTGAATTTGTCCCAATTTACATACCTTTTAATTTTAGTGTGTGTTTTTGTTTCAGCAATCCTGATTATAGTGGGGTAGTGATCACTTTCGCCGTTTTCATCGCTTCTATGCCAATCCATTTCTGTAATTAGCTCAGAACTGACTATTGTTAGGTCTAATATTCCCTCATCTTTTTGTTTGTTGATATGGGTTGGAATATTTTTATTGATTATGCAGATATTTTTTTCTTGGATCCAGTCATAGAATTTAATTGAGCTATTGTATGTTTTTTTGTCTCCTGTTATTTTATTTCTAGCGTTAAAATCACCAGTAAAAATTTGATTATTTCCCTTTTGGATCTTTTTTAAAACGTTTAAGTCCTCTTCAGTGAATTTACCTGGTGGTCTGTAACAGTTAATAATTTGATAATACTTGCTATTGTAAAAAATAGTCACACTATTAATTTCAAAATTGGAATTGGTAATGTCTATTACTTCTTCAGTGACAGGAATGTCTGTTTTGACATATATACAAAGTCCACCCCCTTTGCAGGGAGGTGGTCTTTCATAACTAAAATTACGATAGCCACTTATAGTGGGGATTTTATTCTTTGTGCACCAGGTCTCCTGGAGACAAATAACAAAAGGAGATAACCATGAAATTAAATTTTTTAAGTAAATAAGATTCTTAGCCAAGCTGCGGCAATTCCATGACAAAAGAAAACAGTCCCTGAACATGAAAAAAAAGAAAAAGAACAACCCCCTAAAGAGAGTTGTATTCCTCTTGGTCACTTTCCATCGGGTCTCCATCAATTGGTAGACCTCCCAACAGTTCAGCTTCAGGTAGAAGATTCTCTGCACTTGGGATTAAATTGATTTTTGGATTTTCCTTCCTCATCTCTCTATATTGCTTAATCAGCTGAACTTCTACTGTATTAAAATTACTATTTTCAGCTTTGTCGTTGTAGGTGTTATTGTACCTCAATATTTGTAATTCAATTTTAATTTTGTCTATTTCCTGCTTCAGCATTTTTATTTCTTCATCTTTCTCTCCTAATTCTTTTTTTAACTGCTTAATGATTAAGTCTTTGTTTTCATTTTCAACTTTATTTTCACTAGCTACTTTTGCATATGTTTTATTTTTTTCTTGTTCTTTCCTGTTTTTATTGTTTGTATAATTCTTTAGAACAGGACAACTTTTATCCTCTGCACTGTGACTACCATTGCATCTAAAGCAAGCTGTTATTTTTCCACAATTTTCGTGTGTCATTCCACAATCGGAGCATCTAACTTCTCCCTTGCAATATTTTGCTGGGTGACCTATTTTTTTGCATTTTTTGCAAATCAAAGGTTTTTCTATGTATTTATTAGCTCGGAAGTTAATGCATCCTATTTTAAATTCTGTTCTATTTGTGATTCCCAACTCTTTTATCAAAACAATCGGGATTGGTACCTCAGTCTCTTTTTTCTTAAATCTTATCACCTGCGTTACGTAAACTCCCCTTTCCTCAAGTTTGTTTGCAATGAATTTTACGGTCAAATCTTCATCTACATTTCTTAGTATATACTTTGTGCTTATGGCATCTTCTAATAGTCTTGTTCCAACTTCAATATCCAGAAAAGTTTTAGTTTCACTCACCTTTTTCATGGTGTCTTCGTTTTTAGTACTCACAATTATGTTGCCGTTCCTGGTAAAATATACTTCATCTTCTTTTGAGATTAAGTTTTCTATTTCTTTGTGGAACTTCATCCCTTTGTTCTTTGGTATCTCCTTGTTAACACCGAAAATAACTATTTTAATTTTATCGGCTCCATTTGTCATGGCAGCCCTAATTTTTTCTTTCCTAGACATACTAGCTTCATATATAAATTCATTTCGCTTGGTAATTTTCTCTTTACCATTAACAACCACCTCCTTATTAGGGCTAGCCTTCCTTTTTGGCCCCATATTAACAAGTTCCTCTTATAAAAATAAAAACAAAAACCATGCACGAGCAACATGCATAGCTGGAGAAACGCAATTGGAAATAAAAGAAAAACCCCTTTAACAAAACCTAACTCACAAACTCGAGAAAAAATCACAACCTCACATTCGCCTACCACGCCGCGAAAAAAAATAAGCAAAATGAAGCAATTCTTTTGATACAATCGTTACGGATCAAGTTAAGTTACTTCATTAATGGTGTACAGTTAAGAAAAAAAAAACATTTAACAAAAACAATTTTTTATTTTTAATGATTTAAATATATTAGTTTATAATTGAACTTAAGAACCATTCCTAAATTGTGTTTTATTCATCCAATTCGTTTTAATTAATTTAAAAATATTTTTAATGTCACTTAAGAGGCAAATATGAAAAATTATTTTTAAAAAATCGAATTGTACCACGTTTGAAAAGCAAGCACTAATAAGCCACAAACAAACAAACAACACAGTTTAAATGCAGTTGTTTTATTATAACTTCACCGTGAAATTTGGTTATATGTTAGTTGATTAATATACTTATGGTAGAGTCATATAGGGTCATAAACTTTTCATACAGGGACTCTAATAACTCATTGGAGCTATCTGTACAAAGTCCCCCCCCCCCAAAAAAAAAGAGACACCATAAATGAAAGAAAAAAGACTCCTTTAAATACTCCTCAACCCCCCGAAAAAAAATCAACGGCAAAGTTTGTTCCATGATCTGCAGGGGTGCCCTTTCCTTCAAGAGTGTGATACCCCTCCCCCCCCCCCAAGAACGAAACCAAAATACCTGTAAAGAAAATTTTAATGGCAGCGCAGTTCTGTCCCATGAATCCCCCCCCCCCCCAACACATACAACCATGCTCGTCATATGGGTGATCAGGGATTCAATTGCCCTTTCCCCCTGGATTTTTGAAATGTTTCTGAAATTGGGCATTTTTGTACGAATTTGGTGGGTTTTTTTTTTTTTTTTAATTAAATGCATTGCGCACAATCTGACTGATTCGAGCACTTATAATGTAAGTTTCTAGAATGGAGGGGGGGACATTATCCCCCTCCCTCCATTCCAGAAAATTTGAAATGGCGGGCCTTTGGGACAAAAGACACATTGCTACAAACTTACATACATGCTTACATAATAAAGTGCTCGAATCAGTCAGAGCATGCATAAATCAAGGGCGGATCCAACTTCTGCTTTTAGAGGGGGTTATTCAGAAAAGGGGGGAGGGGTCGTGTCACATATATTGCTCTTCTTGAGCTCAAATGGGGGGGTACCCGTCCCCATCTGGAGCCGTTCCTTAATAAAATTTGCAATGGATAGCAAATTTGCGTATTCTATACTTTGTTTAATATAAATTTCTCATTTCAGTACGAAGATAATTTTTTTGTTTTAATCAGATCAGTTTTTTTTTTTTTTTTGGTGCATTTATTTCTTTGTTTTTTCGCAGCCCAATGCAAATGAAATGCTAGAAAAAATTTTCGTTAGTAAACTCCTAAAATCCCATAGTTAAAAAAAAAAGAAAAAAAAATCGCAAAACAAAATTTTGAACAGGCATCTCGTTTACAGGACCAATCTGTGAGCTCAAGGCCAAATTGCAACTGTTATTCCCTCCCCCGCCCCCCCCTCCTCGACTGCCTGCATACATAGACATTTGTATGTGTAATTTTACGGAGTAACTAAGAAAATATTTCCATTTTAAATTAGTAATAAAAAAGAAAGCTTCGATTATTATGAAAGGGCGTTTATTAAATACCTTCAATAAAGCATTGACATTTTTTCTGGTGGCTGGGCAGCTTAATTTTAAATACAGTCAAATTTTGCCCAATATTTACTAACGAAAATAATTTCAGGTATATAAATTAGTATCAAAGTCTCAAAAATCATATTCATCATACCAACATAAAGGTAGTGTTTGTTGAAAAAATTTCATCATTCTCTAACTTTCTGGTTTTGTCTCCACTTATTTAACAGATGCTCTTAACATGTGAAATCTACATTTTTAAATTAAAATGTAGCTTTTTTTCTTTTTCATATATTCAAAACTAGGGAATAGAAACGCGGTCCATCGTTTTCCGAAAAGTTTCACTTTTGGTTTCGATTCTATCCCATAGCGCAGGTGTTCCCAAACTTTTTCGATTCGCGGCAGCCTTAGAAGAAATATAATTTTCCGAGGCATCCCAGTCTTTATTGATCATATATGTGTACGAATGTTACCGTGGGCACTTCGTGGCATCTTTTCGCAGATTAATCGGTAAAAATCGGCTGAAAAAAATTGTTAAAGTGGCCGCTGACCGATATGCTAATGCATTGTCGCATCTCTACTCCGCACCAGCAAAAAATGACGTTGATATTCCATTTAAATTCTTGAGTCACTAGAAAAAAAAAATAATAAATAAATAAAAACTTATACTTAAAATTTTTTCTCTCCATAAAAGGGAGAAAATGAATAAAATACACGACATATAAATCCGCAAAATGGGGGAGGAAATCAATAAAATATTTGTTAACTAACTAGTCTCTTTCATTTCTATTTAACTATATTATACTTTATCCTTTATTTTGCGGCCTCTTGACAGAATGTACTACACCGATCCCTTCCATTTTGGTGGAACTTAGAAATATCAATCATGAATTTTAATCTCTTTTTGATATTTTCAATTTGGCCCAGGTTCCATAGTTGTGGTACGCCCTTTGTTAGCACAGCCATAAAAATATATTACTTTTTTCAATTTTTCAGAAAATTTGAAGTGATAAACAAATGTTACACAACAGTTTTTAATTTTAATCTATACATTGTCTTTATCAATAAAAGTATTAATTTGAAATTAAACCCTGCCAATGTTTGGAAAATAAACAAAATCTGGAAAACTAAGAAATTACAACAGAGAAAGCGAAAATGAGTGAGATCTATTTACAATTCATGTATTGATTTAAAAAAGGGAAAAGCATATCCTCTAATATATAAATAAGCATGTCCTTGATGAACATTGCCTGACTGAGACAATTTCTCCCACACATCAATTAGTCAGAAACTAATGCTTAGTTTCTCTAATTAATATTTCATTATACCTTTTATTAGTGTTCATTTTCAAAAGAGAAACATATCCTCTGTAATATATAAATATACAAACAATTGATGAACTGTATGTCTGAGACAATTTCTTCTACTCATATTTAATCAAACATAACTGAACTAATGCTTATCTGCTACATTAGCAACCAGACTTCACCTGATTAAAATGGTCCCTCCCCTTTCTGGCTTCTTTATGGCAAAAATAAAGTTCATAAATTGATGTAACTTTATCACACTTGTAAGATATCACACAGAAGTAGCAAATTTGAGGGTTTGCAAAAATATAACTATTTAGTCGAAAAAACTAAATATACAGACACATAGACTTGGATATAAGAATTTTATTTATAGCTACAAAAAATATAGGCACCATTTCAAAATATGTAATCTTTACTTTGTGATTAATGAAACAGAAATTTGATACATGGTTATAAACAAAACTCTTTTAATAAAGTTGATTTAATCTTGCTAAGCAGGTGGTGCAGTTGATGCCATTATTTTTTTCAAAAGCATCTTTACTTTTAACATGAAGCCTTAGGATAACCATATAGCAATACAAAAATCTTCGGTTTTCCCTTTGGCCCAGATCAGGGATTATGTGGGTTAATGACATCAGCTTTGATTACTAGACTACATGGAAAGGAATGCAGCTGAGTCCCTGACCCTAGAGGCACCCTTGGGTAAGACATCAGGACATGAAAAAAATAGCAATGAGGTATCAAGGAAAAGGGATTACTTGTGATGATGACTCACTCAGCAAAGCATGGGATGTTCAAAGAAGCTCCCACACCTGGAGTAAAATTGCTTTATACATTTCTATAAAGGTTGTGTAAAGTGAGAGAGAGAGGTTTTTAAAAAAGTGATATGAGAAAAAAAACAAAAAAACCTTTATTTATAAAAAACACACACACACACATACAAAACAAGTTTAGTTGTGCCAGTCATTGGAAATTAAGGGGTTCAATGACACTAATTCCCCACACTTTTGGTTACACTTCATTATGTTTAGTGAAAATATATAATACATTCAAATCTCAGACTGGTTCTAACTTCAAGTTATGGGAAGTTACCACAGCCCCTCAAGGAATATTTGAGATATTGAGAGTTGATTGTATAACACAAATAAAAAAATGTGTTCCAGAATTTATTCCAGACGATTGAAGACCTCAGTGATCGTTAGTGGTGACCAGGGCTTGTTAAATATATCCATGGTTAAAGTACAAGTTCCCATGCCAAACTGATACTTTTGGGACTGCTGGATCAGGGGTTGCTTGGCACCTGGTCTGAATCAAAAAACCAGAACTGTCTTCAAGGCCTCATCCAACTGGTTAATCTCCATGTTGTAGTAAGTATGGGGACCCTGGAATGTTGAGAGAGAGAGAGAATCCCATTCTTCAGTTGATTCAGTAGCTACTCTTCAGGCTTGGAAAAAACCGAAAAGCACAAGCAGAGTTAATGGCAGCAAATGAAGCCAATTCCCTCTACAATGTGCCATTCAGTCGGGAATTTCCAGCCTCTGCAACTGGACACCTGAAATAGTTCTTGGACTCTGGGAAGAAAAAACAATTTAATTTAAAAGCAACAATATTATACAATGCTAATGGACACAATACTGTTTTTCATCCTGTTCAGAAAAATAATATATTTTATTTCTCAACATGTTTGTAATTAAAATATTTTGTCAATAGGTACAATAGTAAAATAGCTGTTATCAATAGCTTATTTGCTATTATTTTTTTTGTCATCTATTACACCAAGGTGTAACCATGTATTATATAAAAAATTTACTTAGCTATGATTGCTTCATAATAGAGATTATATCAAGAATAGAAGCAAGACACATTCATACGAAAGATTATTCAAGAATTAAATGCATTGCCTGTGTATTACAAGAAAATTCTCTAAATATAGTATGGCACAAAACCAATTCAAGTTGAGAATCAAGTTTCATAACAGTCTGGGAGTAACCCAAGTTTCCAATTACACAGATTAACAATAGAGAATAGCATCCATAAGAAAGTAACAATTTTAACGATCAAACATCAGGGCCGGACTAACACTCCGTTAGTCCGTTCTCCGGCACGGAGTAAAAACTTTGGAGGGGCGCAAAAATGCCAAATCAAAATAAGCAAAATAGCGGAGCCAAGTTTCTAAAAAGAAAGAAAAGAAAAAAAAAGGAAACTTTTTGGGAAATATTCCAAAAATTAAAATAAACCAATTAATCTCTACATAGTATAAAATGAAGTCTCCAAAAAGCGTCTGTTTGTTTGAACTCGCAAAACTCGAGAACTACCCGGCCGATTTTGCTGAAGTTTTCACAGTTTGTTCCTTTAAGTCCTAAAAAGGTTTGCAGACCAGTTCGAAAACAATTCGAGGAATAGTTCTTTTTTTATTCCAATTTAGGCCCAATTTTTACATAAATTCCCGAATATGGGGGTGAAAAATTACTCGCAAATAGTAATATTATGTATCGTTGGAAAGGGAAGAATTTTCCGCGTTCTACGCGATTTGTTCCAATGTTCTAACTTTATTGAGGCGGGAGTTTTTACGTTATGTTACGTTTTTTACGTTACGAATTTGTTTAGGCTTAGCTGAAATTTAGGCATTACTTTTTTCATTAAATGAATCAATAAAAAGTGAAGGAATTGTCCTACAGTTTTCTTTTTGACAGCATTGGAAAAACGACCTTTTTAACTCCAGATCTAACTCGACCTATGGTCGAAAAAATAAGTTTTTATCTCAAAAGGAAAAAAAGTTACAAGCCTTTTAAAATCAAGTTTAAGAAATTTCGATTCCATTCAAATTGTGAACCATTTTCTTTCGCATTTTAATTCCTTGAACTTATTTTATTTTGTGTTTCCATGGTTACGCATTTTAAATCCATCTTTCTGGATTTAATTTCTTAAAAGTATTTTACTATCTGTCGTCATTGTTTGGAAAGGAAATCATGATGTTTTTTTTTAAATTTATTTTTTACGCTTGATTGTTGAATATACGTCACTTGACACAATTTTTATTTTCGAGGTACACCGGGCAAAGCCGGGCAACGCAGCTAGTAACATAATAAACGAACATATTTCAATGCGTTTCATAAGAATAGATACCAAATAAAGGGGAAAAGTTTTTTATATTTTTTTTAACAAAAAAATATAGCAAAACGCTTTATGAAGTTGTAGAAGAAACATCTGAAATAAATCCCCATTCAAAACTGCTTTTTTTATATCCACAAAAACTGCCTCTATATTTCCAAAGTATTTCTTTTAGTGCAAAAGGGCGCGTTTTCTGTACATATGAAGAAAGAACGCCAGGAAATCTCCTAGTTATCTACTCTACATGGTCATCATATGAAGTACAAATTTAGTTCTGTTATAATTTTGAATAATGGCTGGAACTTGAATGCACAATTCATTTAAAAAGATATTTTAATCGTTCATTTCCCCTCGTGTCTAACTTTTAAAGAAAGGGGCTGCCCATTTCTTTCTAACGATGGTAAAGTAAAAACCTTCGTAATGGTTGAAATTTAAAAAAAAAAGAGTAAAACTGACAAATTATTTTTTTCTATGAAATTAAAAGTTTTTATAACAATAATAATGGTAATAACAATAAAAATCAAATTTTATATTATATAGGAACATCCTAGAATATATGCTATGAAGATAACTTAACTAACATTTACGTTACAAACCTGTTTTAGCAAAAAAAAAAAAAAAAAAAGGTATTTAGCACATTATAAAAAATAATGGCAAGTCTCAGTTTCTTTAACGAAACAAAGAACAGAGAAACTTAACATGATTTTGTTTCATAGTAGACACCGATCTTTTTACTTGGGCCACAGACGTTGGTATTTCAAACAAATAGAAATATAAGGGTGAAAAACTAAAAACTTCATAATTTAAAACTAGGGGAGGGTTAATACAGCATTTTTTATTTAATATAAATAAAGGAATATAGGAGAGAGAGGACGGATGTCACCGATCCTAATTCATTCATCAAAGAGCATTTCAAGCATCAAAGATAAGCATAAAACTGCCTTTTGCAACTTCAATGCCGAAAAATTTGCGGATGAAAGTCCTCCATCTCCTGTACGTAAAATCATCGGAAATTGCCTAAAGTTGCATTTTTGGAACTTAACTTCAAAACATTTTCCGAGGATTCCTCCTCGGGAATCCTCAGGAAATGTTTTGAAGTTACGTTAGGAGACTTCAATTTAAAAAAAATCTAGGGGAGAGCTCTCGAACCTAAAATCGACTTAGATTGCTGAAACTTGCGTATTTCGAAATTAAAAAAAATTCTCGGGAACGCTCCCAAACCCTTTTCCATCCCCTAACGTTACAAAACGGACGGAGTGTAGAATTTTTATGCCTTCAATTCAGAAATTTTCAAGGAAAATCCCTCCCTTAACGTCTCAAAATATAAACTAATATTAAGTATTTAAAATTTCAAAATCAACAAACTTCTGAGGACGACCTCCGAATGGTGACGGCTCTCCAGACATCCTCAAAGAGACCTTAAAATGCGTTTTGAGAGCTTGGAATAATATAAAAAAAAATTCTGGGGAAAACTCCTTGAACCCCGCCTTTGATTTACCATCATCAGAGATGGCCTACAATTGTTTGTTTAGAACTTCAATTTTGAGAAATTTTGCGAATAGAGTCTCTGGACTCCATTCCCTCAATATCATTAAAAATTGTTAAAAAGCTTTTAGAGTTCTTAACATCTCCACTATCAGAGCTCTCCTCATCCTAACATCATCGACGATCGTCTAAAATTGCTCGTTGAAATTTAAATCGTATCAAATCTTATAACGCAGTCAAAGATGGAGTAGAATTGCGTATTTAGGACACTTAGATTGTAAAAAAAAATCTGCGGAATAGTCCCGAAATTTATCCAAAATGTTTTTAAGACTTCAATTTTGAAAATTTCCGTGGAAATCCCTCGAGCCTCACTCTCAATCAAAATTTTGTTTTTTGGACCACAATTCCGTTTTCAGGACTTCAGTTTGGAAAGTCTCCGAGAAAAGTCCGCGAACTCCTCTCTCCTTAACATCATCGAAGATCGCCAAAAATTACATTTTTGGAAATTCAATTGCAAAAAAATTCCGTAAGAAGAGTACCAGCGTCCATCTTTTCATGAAATGTACTAAAAACGGCTCCAATCTATCTCCCCACCCCCCCACATTATTTTAATTTGCGACTGTCGGTTCTACCTTTTTTCAGGTGTGGAATTTTGTGATGATCTTTCGTGATATTTTTCATTGTAGGAAACTTACCATCTTAAGCAAGTTGCTAAATCGATGATAAATAAATTTTGAGCTAAGCTTTAAGCATTGCTCTTAGAGTTTTAAACTCTTCCAATAAATATTGGCTTGCTGGCAGGGTGGCAAAGTGAAGGAAAACAAGAATTATTTGCGAATAACATCTCAAACACAATCTGGCTGTCGTATGAATTGAGTATTAAACTAAGTACTAACTCGGTTATTATTGAACTTATGTTTTTGCATTGAATAAAAGTTCACGGAATCAATGATTTGTTTTAAAAAAAACCATCTGAATCACTCCTGTTAATCGTTATTCAAAATGAAGTGTTCTAATTAAATTTAAATATTCACGTTAATTACAGTGGGACATATGTGTGATTATTTTTTAACGTTTGATAAAACATGTAGAAATAAAAGTTTTCTACATATTGCTGGGGGGGGGGGGGATCCTTACCATAAAATTAAATAGGGGCGCGATTTTTAACTTTAGCACGGAGTGGTTGAAAGGCTAAATCCGGCCCTGCAAACATACCCACACTTCCGTTGATTCCGTAATTACTCTTCAAGCTCGGAAAAAACCGAAAAGCATAAGCAGAGGAAACGGCAGCAAATGAAACCAATTCCCTCTACTATGTGCCATTCAGTCAGGAATTTTCAGCCTCTGCAACTGGACACCAGAAACAGTTTTTAGACTCTGGGGAGGAAAAACTTAATTTAAAATTTGAATGCAACACCATAACAATGCTATTGGAATGGCATACAATAGTTCTAAATTGGTATCCATCCTATTCAGAAAATAATTAGTATATTTTGCTTCTCAACATGTTATTAATTAAAATATTCTTCAACAGGTACAATAGTAAACTAGCTGTTATCAATAGCTTATTCTCTTTAACTCTTTTTTTTGTTGTATATTACACTAAGGTGTGACCATCTATTATAAAAAAAAATACTTCAGCTATGATTGCTTCATAATATTACATCAAGAATAGAATGCACGACCTGCTTATTGGAGAAAAATTCTCAAATTATAGTATGATACAAAACCAATTCAAGTTGAGGATCAAGTTTCATAACAGCCTAGGAATAATTACACAGATAAACAATATAGAATAGTTTCAAAAAGTAGAACTGTAATAAATTAAAATAGATTGGACATCTTTCTGCGAATGGAGAAAAAATCTCAAGAATAAAAACAAATATCAAGCAGTAAAAATCCTCAACATATAAGCACTTTAACCTGGAGCGTTTGTTGCTGCTCACAGCTACTGCACCCCACATGATACTTTGATTTAAATACTTCAGTATTTATCCTTAAGCATGTGACAATATCTGGAACTGGCAAGAAAATCAAATCTGCATGTTATTTTTCTGAAAGTCATGAAGCAATTCAGCAATAAAAGCATGATTGACAGATCTTTTAAAGGATGATGAGTGAATTATTTAATTTGAGATTTCCGTTACACAGAATTCTATTAAATAGCAGAAGCTAGAAGGAAAAAAATGATTGTTTGATAACTGTTTTATAATTCAAAAAGGTAAGAATCTGCATCAGATGAATATACTCCTGTTTAAAAACATAATTTGGTCAATAGGTACCTGCATTTTGAAAAAGAAAAATGCATAAATTATTTTTCTTCTAGAAAATACCATATTTTGCTCCTGTCTGTAACTTTGCAATTTTACTCAAATGAAACAGATACACTATATAGGAAGCTAAATATAATAACTATTGCAGAAATAGTTATTAGTTAACAGAGAAATCACATTTCGTCTAACGAGCAAAGTATTAAGTTCATAGCAAGAAATTATTGAAATCAAATCCTTATTACTTCATATCCATAATAACGACGTTCATCATTGAGCGAAACCGTTTTGTAAGATACTATTAAGATGCATTTCTTTAGAAATTAGTTGATTTAATATGAAATCTACACTGAATTACAAGCCGTTATCTAAGTTTACTTATGCTTTAATTAAAATATGAATAAAATTGTACCATTGTTTGTTTCCTTTATGAATCAAAGCAAAATCCTCTTTGTTCTCATGTTCACGAGCACCAAAGCATTACGAGATCACTTTGAAGAAAGAGAAATACATAAATTAATCATTTCATCTCAATAGCTCAATATTAAATACATTGTAACATGTTATTGACATCAAATCACATTTATGACATTTAAGATCGAGCGAAACCATTTTGCAAGTCATTAGGCAGTTTTTGAATAAATATTCGTTGAAATAACAAATGAAACTTGCAACATTACTAATTTCAAGAGTTAATTTGTGTTTTTGTGAAACATAAATTCAAATTAATCATTAAAACGTACCTCACAATCACCTAAATCCTCAGGCCCCCTCGTGTATCTACCGTTTGTTCGCGCGCCAAACCATTGCGTCGCCAAGCGTCAAGGTTGCCGTAAATTTCCCTGTAAAAATCGCCAGGATTTAGCTGTAATTAATGTCCGCCGTAATACCGCACCACCTTCGAGTTGTGGGCGGGTAATTAAATCTAGTACATATGCAACAGTATCTGGATGAGCCGAACTTGAAAATATGATGACATACAACGCTTTAAATGAATCCTCTTCTTGAACTTCCTCCAGGCGATCAGGGCAAACTTTTCTCTATCTTAGATCCATCTAAATTGTCATGTAATTCAAACTAGAGTCCCTATATGAAAACGTAGTTTTCAGAGTTGCGACAACAGCTACGCTCGGAAAGCGCAACCGGTTACAGGGGGGAAGATAGGGTTGCCGCGGAGCTGCAAGATTGGCTTCTTGCTCGTTTTCGAGTTTCATTTAAAAAAATAGCCACAAGCGGGAGCGGGAACAGTAGCTGAAACGGGTTCTGAAGGATGTAAGCCCGCGGATTCGAAAATGCATGCTGTCAATAAATGAAACGCTCGATTTTGATTCACACATTAAAAAAAGACAAAATGAGTCTGTGTTAGCAGAATTAAAAGCAGATTTTTTCTTAAACCTTATTCTCTTCAATACGAGTAATTTTAAATTAATCAAAATATTCAGAGACAACGAAAATTATATTATAGTTTTAATTGATTCAAAATGAATAAAGGAAAAAAAAACCGATTAAGAAACTGAAAATAAATAAATAAATAAATAAGCAACAAATAACGAACATAAAAAATTGCTTGTTTTTGCTGCATTAAATTAGCTTTACAAAGATTTTTGAACATAGAAATATTTCTTGTATTGATATCAAAAGCAAAGGAAAAAAATACAATTTTCTGATTTAAATGGAACAAAGTTTAGCATTAGCTTAATAATTCCGAAAGGAAATATATGCCTGGGATGCCCACCGAAAGGGGGGGGGGGGTAGGGTGCTGTTAGGGGTGTGGCACCCATGCATATGCAAAGGAAAGTTTGAAAGAGTAATACTAGAAATTTGTAGAAGCTTAAAACAAGGTATCCTATCCAGGCCCAGATCTATACTTTTTGGGCCTCCCTGCAACAAAATCATATAGCCCCTTCCCAGAGGCCATCAGTGTATATTTGTAACGTTAAATAAGTCTTAATGCTAGGTTTTTTTCAATTTTTTTCTTCAATTTCATAGGCCATTGGACCCCTTAAGACGTGGGGCACCCCATACTGCGGGGATCCTATCTCGCTCCCCCCTCCAAGACAAAAAGAGATTAAGAACCTCTGAATATTTTAATTGTTTAGTGGGTACACCTAGTTAATAGATTAATTTGCATGAAGTTGAAAACTGAAATTATATTAATCAGAGGTCATTTAAGGGGGGGGGGGGGCGTGTATTTTGACACATTATATTTTTTCAACAGTCGTATATGCATAAGAAACAGAAGTCTCCATTGCTTTATATTTATTTCTTGAAAGTACACTTTCTATTCTTTAAAATTTTCAATATTTTTATACCAAAACAATGCTAGAATGAAAGGTAGTAAGGTAGTAGACATTTTTTTTAATGACACAAAATTAAAACAATTCAGAGCACCAAAAAAGGACTTGTACTTATTTTGAATTTTTATGAGAAAGCAAAAAATAAAAGTTAAAAACAATTTAGAATGAGGAAAACTCATTTATTTCATGCTAAGTTTTCAGATCAATAGCAAGATCTTATTGTTGTTGTAAACAACACAGATCTCTATTGTTCAATTTAATTTTTGGTGTTATTGTATCTATAAACTTTATTTAAAACACAAAATTTCCAGCATTTTCACCCGAAAAAGAAAACATTAGTTTAATTAAAAACTTCACTCACTAATGGGCTAATCTTCAGAAAATGCAACTTTGCTGTTACATGCCTTTTACAGTTAAAACTAAGGAATAATTTATTATTTTTTAATTTCAGCAAAAATATATCCTTTTAAATCTGCCGACAGTTTTTTTTTTTTTGCAATAGTTTTTATTTTATTTATTTTTGGTTAACAGCATGTAAATTCTCACCTCCATGTATTGAACTTAATTGATTCAAAATAAATGAAGAGATAAAAAAAAAGGTAAGAAAATGAAAATAAATAACGACAGATAAATGCACATTAGAAATTGCTTGCTTTTGCTTTGGAAAGGCAAGCGTTATCAAGAGTTTTAAATCCAAAAATATTCCCTGTAACCATCTAAAAAGCAATATTACTAATTAAAATGCTTTGCTATTAAAAATAATTGCGTGTTTAAGTTTACCCTGTACAATTTTCTGATTTAAATGTGATTAAGTTAAACATTAAATTAAAAATTTGAAAGATAAATATGCAAAGGAAAATTTGAAAGCTTAATATTAGAAATAGGTAGATGGTTAAAACGAGGTAACCCCCTCACCCCCCCCCCCCAAAAAAAAAAGAAAGAAAAAATACCAAGAATATTTTAGTGGTTCAGTAGGCACTCCTTGTTAAAATATTAATTTGAATAAAGTTGAAAATTATTACTTTAATTTGATGTAGATATAAATATTCAGAAATAAATTGAAGAGTTGGGGGGGGGGGTGTAATTTGAAACATTACTTATTTTCAACTCATATGAATGAGAAACAAATGTATCTATTGTTATTTATTTATTTCTCTGCATCATACATCTATTACTTAAATTTTGAACAATATTTTCACATCAAAACAATATTATAAAGAAAAGAAAATAAACACTTTCTTAATGAAACAAAGAAAAATCATTCACAGCACCAGTAAAGGATTTGTACTTATTTTCAATGTTCGTGGGAAAACAATGTTTACATTTAGTTTTGACAGAGATTTTAAATACATTAGCAGGAAGAAAACTCATTCATTCCATACTTACAGTCTTCAGGTCATTACTTCATAAAGATTACAACAAAAGTCTGTAATGTTCAATTTATTGTTTGGTGTTGTTACATCTGTAAACTTTATTTCAAACATAGAACTTCCAACATTTTTACACGAAAAAAAAGAGGAAATTAAGACATTTTTCTCAGTGAGGCAATTAAAATCGAATTCAGGGTACCGGAACAGGATCTTTAGTTTTTATAAAGTTTGGGGCAAACTATTATTGTCAAACGCTGCTTAAGTAACAAAATAAGCAAAGATTACTTTGTGTTTTCTGAAATGCAATGTAACTTCAAAATATTCATATGTTCAAAATGTGGTTATTATTACCAAATTTTTAAAAATTCTTTACTCCAAAATATCATTTCCTTAAACTAGTAACTATGGACAAAACATAAGTTTAATGAAAAATTTCAGTCACTTATAAGCATAAAGAAAATTAATTTTGTTATAGGCTTTACTCCCATCTACTCAATCAGGGTGTTTCAATTAGACAGGGCAAAATATACTGATGCTTGTAATTTATTTTCTTTTATACTATTTGTGAGGTGAATTTTTGTGCAAAAAAACCCTTGATTGAAATAAATTGAATTTTTTGTTCAGATTTTTTCATATAGATTGTAATTCCATTCATTACCCTGTATCATGGATGGATGAACACGACCTATGTTCCAACATCCTGAAAAATGCTTCCAGAACTCAGTCAGAAACAGAACAGGTGCATTGACAGTCGGAAGTGAAATAAGATAACAGTTGCTACCTATCCCTTCCAAAATTGAAGTTATTTGCAGTTATTCAAATCCTGTCCTGTAGTTTAAGTGGGGAGAAAAATCTCTTCTTGAGAGGGAGGGGGGATTTCTGGATAACTACACAAAGAGAATAAGCATCAATGAACTGTTCATTTAATCATGAAATAAACAAACCTAAATACATCTTTCATAATTTTATGTATACCTAAATTTTTTAGCCTTGCATTGAATACCAAAAAATTTATTTAAAATCTAAATTGAAAACAATATTTTTACATGACAAACAAGCATAAACCTTAAGAAAGCATTTGTTTTACAAAACAAATTCAAAACTCTAAATTTAGAGAAGCAAAACAGAATTCCAGCTATTTCCTAATTTCTGTTGCAAGATTATTGTTTGTTTTACCTCTTTACATTTCAATATTATTATACAAATGAATGCAGGCCCGGACTGGCCATAGACTTGACCGGGACTTTTCCCGGTGCGCCCTCTCAAAAGGCGCCCTTCTGTTGTTTACCTAATTTCTAAAACAATTTTTCAATGTGAAAATAAATTATGTGGAAGTAACAAGTGCTTTTGAATGTAAATGTTATTTTGTTACGTAAAACGTTATCTTTTCCACTTTTCCTCTCATAAAGGCAACTTTCGTTTCGTAAACAGTCTACTCCTCTCTCCACACTGCTTCGCCTAAGCCCCTGCTGCTTCGCTCCCTCCGGTCATGCTTCAGTTCTAAGAACAAAAGCGGGTCCACTATGCTTCCTCAATAAAAAGGGGATGTGAGAGTGAAAGTGACAACCCTGGGGGTGGTCAAGAGTACAAGAATGGTGTTATTTATTGACGGTACTTAGGTTGCTGTCAGAGCGGATAGCATGGTTCCATGACCCTCTGCTTGTTCTGCTCAGCAATTTAGACTTCTGAAGATAAGAAATTACAAGAAGAATTTTGTCGAAGACAAAAAAAAAAAAGATCTTTGATTTTGTGGCTATGAATTATTTAGCAAAATGGTAACGACCGACATATTCCTAACCGGAAATTAATATCTGTCAGCAAATAAATTAATGAAAAACTATAATGAGTGTAATAGAAGCGAGTAAGATAACAAATGATATGAGTTTTGAAATATGCGCAATAAAAATAGTGTAATCTGGAAAGAAATCCGCATAAAATCAATATTTTAGTTGATGGATGAACATAATGACAAAAGTTGCATTTTTAGTCGTGACAGAGAAATCATGACTGGACTATATCGGTGATTTCAAACTTTTTGAGTCAAGCCGCCCTTTTTGGAATTAAGATAGTTGCATGGCACCCTTCCTTAAATAAAATATAACGACAGTTGGGGCAAACCTAACCTGGCAGCTTTGTAATGTTATAATTAAGATCTTCTAGCCTTCACAATTCTTCCAGGTTAGGTTTGCCCCAATTTTATAGTTATAACTGACAGGCAAAAATAAATAAGACTCGTGCATCTACATTGCACGGTCCTTATTTATCCTGCAGAGGCTCCGAAAAGAATGGTAAAAGTTTCATAAATAATAAGTCTAATTATTTGTGAAAGAAAAGATCATATTATATATCCACATATATTTCGAAGTGGCCCTTCGAGGACAGCAGAGCCAAGAGAAGTTTGCCTCCATCTTTTTCTTTTCTCTCTCTCTTTTTTTTTTTTTTGCAAAAAACGTGAGATAAACTAAAAAATATGCTTAAAAGTTGCAAAACGTTGTTTTAAGCTGAGTCTTCATTGATTTACACAACACAACACAGGAAACATAAATGCTTATATGCATACACACATATATGAGTGCGTGTGCTGTACACATTTTTATATTAAGTACTTGAGAAGTAAAGGACACTATGTCCTTTTATTTATTTATTTATTTTTTTTAGCCTTACCTTATTCAACTTTTCTAACTTTATTCATAGGGATTTTGCTCTAAAATGTTGAACAAAGGTTCTAGTTATTACGTCCATAAATGACAAACCAGTAATACAATTCATTACAAAAAAAAAAAAAAAAAAAAAGCTTTAAACTCATCTCCTGGATAATTTTGATTTTGGAACTTATTACCCCTTTCCTCTCAGATGACAATAGATCCCGCTTACCTCTCCCTTGTTGCTCCACTGGTATGTGAAGGTAATTGCTAAATTTCGCATTTATAAAGCAATAAAAATCAATATGAATGAAACGAAGAGAGTAATTTATTCATATCTCCGTGTCTAGAAGGACTTTATGCTTAAATTTTATATCTTCATCCTAAAAAATAAAGATCCCTTTTTTTTTTCGGTTAAATACTATTTTCTTTGGTGAAAGCTAAATGTTCTAACCATTCAAACATTTTATGAGGGTCTTTCGAAGCATCCTTGTACTGTACAAGAACTTTTGACTATTATGGTAAGCAGAAAAAACAGGAGCATACATGTAGACCACACACTTGTTTTATGGCTTCAAATGACGCCTTTTAAGACGATTTTTACAGATAAGGATCTACGATGCTTGGGGATTCGCGGCAACGGACTTCTGTTGGACAAGGGAGGACAAGTGTCATAAATTTTATCCTTCAGTTAGACGACAGAGGTCCGATTGCTGTTACATGAATCTGAGTCATTTGGATTAGAGTTTAGCTATAGTGAACACGTGATTTTCAATCAACAGAAAAATAGGACAGCAAGTAAAGGATATTTTCAAAGGTAAGTTACTCATTTCAGTTTTCATTTTCTTTTTATGAAGAAAACATTTCCCTTCATGTATAATTTTTAATTATAGAAGTACGATCTATGATTTGTAATTAGCTGTAATATGAAAGTGCCTTGTCTTATCACTATTACTTTAAAAAGTAGAAAGGATTAAGATCTAATACCGTTCGTTAACTTTCTCTCTCTTTCTCTCAATTTCCTATAATTGTTTATATCTATATATATATATATATATTTATTGCTACTCTTTCGGGGTCACTTTAGTTTCTAAAATGAAATTTTACGCTCAGAAGGTTTTCGAAACTTTAGGACAACGATGCCGTGAAAATGAATAGAAACGTTTAAATGCGCTTTGATTCAATATATTTGCCACGACATTATCATGTTAATAATAATACTAATAATAAATAAATAAATATTGGGTTTGAGAAAAACAAGTCAGACTTTAAAATATTTACTTTAAGGATTGTTGACATTACTTATGTTTTAGTATTTATAAAAATGCATATTTTAAACATTATGCAAATGCGTAATTCATATCAAATTTGACGTTTGAGATACAGAGAGTAATTATACTCTAAGTACAGAAAAATAAACAAACGTAGTTTCAATTCTCTTTTTTTAATTTTGAGGGTTGAAATGAATTAATCACTTGTGTCATGCCTCCATGTTATAATCCGCACTAAAGTCTTAACTTTCCTTAAGCACTCTTTATTAATTTTCTATTTTAATTAATTATAATATTTCTTAACTTACTCATTTCATAAAATCTACGTTTCCACTTCATGAATAAAGGCCACTTTTATACTAACCAAATGCATTAAAAATTCAAAAAAAAAAAAAAAAAATTATAGAATTTGAATGAAACATTTGCGTTAAAGATCTGTACTCAAAATGTGTACAACGTTGTTGAAAACACTATCATTCTGGATTGTATGCGAAACTCTAGTTTGCGCTTGCACATTATGTATCACTCACTTAATAATCTTGTATACAATTATTGAAAATATATTATGAATTATTATATAAAAGCAGTTGATAGAATTCGTTTGTGCTGCTTTTTAGCATATATATATATATATATATATATATATATTTTTTTTTTTTGACGCAAGTTTTCGAGTAATATTAGTTTCTATAGCTTTACGTTTACAGTAATTAAAGCCAATTGTTGAAAAAATTCTTTCAGTTTTTCACATACAGTGGCTCCCAAAAGTGTTCGTACACTTTAAAATTTTGTATAAAAACCAAACTGACGCAGAACTGGTTTCGAATGTGAAGTCCAATATTTTTTCACACTATCTCTATGTCATTCTGCATATTACCCGGTAGTTTTTTCCAAATTTAGACTGATTTTCTCTTTGAAATAAGTCAAAAACCGAAAAGACAGAGATAAACAGGTCACAAAAGTCATCGTGCACTGAACATTTAAAACGAAACCACTTTTTATAACTCACCACAGATTATAACGTGATATTTATGAACCTTAACATTAGTGAAATATTTCGAGAAAATATTTTTGTTCTTATAGTAAACTACAGATTACATGGTTAAATTCATTTAGATTGCTTTTTTAGGATGTTTTCCAAATTCCTTTTGTCTATACCTTTCAAACTCTTTCCAGAGCTTTTGATAACCAACTGTAATAGCATTTTTTGAACATTCAATTGGATTCACTCTATACTTTCTAATTCTATAGAAACTGATAATATTGAAAACTTTAAATCATTATACTAATCATGATTTTTTTTTCCTTAATGTTAATGCTAAAAGCATTTAAAATCTATGGAATGAATACCACTGAATTTGCAATCCAGAACTTACTCTACAATCCATAAGGGTGCCCACGTCCCTCAAAAACATAGACATCCTAAAATAACCCCCTTAAAATTTCAATGGCTTAGTCTGTGCCATGATCTCCTCTCTCCTCTTTCGTGGGTACCCTTGCAATTCAGAGTGTTTATATAAACTTAAAAAGATGCCATTCATTGTAATTCGAAATAAATAGAATACAGTCAAAAAAAAAAAAAAAAAAACTAGAAAAAATGCCTTTATTTTTAAGTAGGCAAAATTTTAGTAAAAATACTGATTTTAATTATTCCAATGAAATTGCATGATACTAGGGGCACCAGTCCCTAAAAATCTTCGACAGGATGAAGGTAAAAAGTTTACAAATAGTGTCAAAGGCCCTCTATTGCAAATTGTAAGTTTTTATTTGCACTCTAAGTAGTAGTAGAGTAGTAATGAATGGGATGAGTAGCAATGATTAGTTTTATAATTTTCTCTATCGATTAGATTATTTCTCAGAATAAGTTTATTACACATTCCGCATATTATCAACACTTTGAAAACTTGAAACAAAATCACTTTAAATGAACATTAATGATAAAAGTAAAGATATCTACTTGTTCCATTTATCCCCATCTATATAGTTGAATAGAATAGGTCACTGGTAGTATGAATAAGATACCATTTCAAGTGGAAAAAATATTTAGAAAATATATATAATTTTTAAATTTATATGATGAATATTAACATGAATAAATGACAGAAGAGTATTTTGCTGGTAACTTAATGAAAAAGAAAACATAAGCACCGGTCGATAAAAACCGTTAAAATAAAACTTGTTGAGTAAAAGAAAAGATAAAACTTGTAACCCTCATTTTAAAAATTATCATTCAGAGAGAACTTTTGTTCACTTGGCATTCATCAATGCTTGCAATGTCATCAACAACACTGCATTTTCATCAGATATAATTAGCAGTTTTTCGAGCGAATTTAACTTTTGATTCTTTAGACGATTTTATCAAATATTTACCTGCAAAAACTTTTACATGATTCTCGAACTAACTTTCATAGGTAACCAACACTGTAAAAACGATTCAGAAACGTTCCTGGAAAATAATAGACAGCTGATGTGCCCAATTTCAACCAGTAACATATCTTACAAAAACCAGGAATGTTTTACGATAAAAGTCAGTAACCTTCCTGAAATACTGGGAAATCTCCCCTGTTAAAGCCACTCGTGAACCTTCTAGGAGAATTGAATAGGTTTAACGTATTTGATTAGAACCTTCCTGATTTACCAAGAAGGCTCCAGAAACATTAGCACAATCATGGCCAAAGCTACGAGAGTAATTGCAAGCAAGATCCAAACATTATATTCCTTGCCTGCAATTCCTGCAGCTATCCAGCGACTTATTTGCTCCCATTGGGAACTTAGTCAATCCAGACAGGGCGTAATTAAAAAAAGCCGATACACGTAATAAACACGCTCATTCAATCTTTAAACTGGTAGCAAAAATATTTTTCACACCAGTGAAAAGTCTGCATTCGTGCATCTTTCAACAATTCAGGAAACTTTTTTTGCGAAGATACTTGATTTTGCGGGGAAATAGGTAAAAACCTCTGAAATCCCGAAACGTTCCACAGAAATAACCAGTAACGTTTCGGAGTTTTTTTACAGTGAACATTTGTTTGTATTTATTCCCCTTTAAAGTTACAAGGACTCATAAAAGAACTCGGATCCATAAGTAGAATTATTATGAATGTCATTATGGGTTTAAAATGCTTATTGCTTAACATATGTAAGCATTTTAGGACAAATGACTTCAGTTAATTACCCAATCTTTCACAAAGAACTACTAAAGTTTATTTTATATGAGATAACTAAAATAAAATAGAAATTTTGACATTTCCATGCATAAAAGGGAAAAACATTATGTGCCATTTATTACAATGTCTCTCGTCCCATTCAACTCGACGATGCTTTTAAACGTAATTAAACTTTTATTAAAATGATAGCCCGAGGATTAAGTCAAGATGTCTCTCAAAATGAGCGGAGGAATAATCAAATTATATATTATACTTCGTTCAACTCAAGATTTACGAATAGTTTTAGTAACTGATTCAGAAAGAAAGTGAAAACTTACTCTTCAAGCAAAATTTTGCTAGCTGCTCCCTCAGAAGGAAATTGCTCAACACAGAAGAACAATCATTTTGTCTAATCACTTGAATCACAACTGCCATCCAAAAACTTTTTCGAAGTGAATTTATGACTACTAGTAATGACCTACTTAATGTCATATCCTATTCATTACCACTCTCTCCTACTCGCCAAATAAATGCATAACTAAAGTGCATTAAAATGCAACAATGCAGAGATTCAAAGATTTTTAACAATGCAAAGAAATATATATTTGAAATGATATTTTCAATTAATTCTTTTAAAGTTTCAAACTTTAGCGAATTTAAAAAAATGCAAAAAAATATTATAAAACCGTCTTTAAAACGGACAACAACTTTAAACGTCATGTACATCTCTTTTTAATTTTGATTTTCAGAGGCATTTGGTCGAAATGGATAGACCAGGCTATGTAGGAAAAAAAAGAAAAAAAAACGGGCATGAATATCGCATGGAGAAAAAAGCTCGTCAGCTTAAAGAATCGGCAAATTCGTGCAACAAAATGACAGCATATTGTTTTAAGGCAACAGGAGATACAAATGAAAAAAGTTTAACCGATAACACAGAACATAGTGCATCACTGAAAGAGGTGTTATCTCCTAATTCTGTTGAACTGGTGAATGAGGCATTTCCAGAAGAAAGGCAAACAAACAATGAACTTTCGGAAGAAGTTCCAATTGAAGAAACAGGTAACGAAAATTCTCATTCTTCGAAATTAAAAAATATTTCACCCCAAAATCCCGTTCCAACTGGCTCAACTTTGAAAATTGGAGATATGTCAAAATTAGACGATGAATCAATTAATGACTCTATAATAGAACACAATATTGCAAGTTTTAGCAATAATGTTGAGAATAATAGCTTTTTCCAAAAACCGATGGAGGGAAACCTGGAAAATTTTTTTTCTTTTCATCCTGTACAGCCACGAGCAGAATTCCAGAAACCTTTGCCTTTTAATGAAAAAGTATATTTCACTAATAAGGACGAAACTACGTTTCAGAGATTATGGCTAAGCTATAATCAAAGAAACAAAAAGCTGTATTGTTCAGTATGCCTTGCTTTTAGTAATGGGACATCTACATTTTGTAAAGGTTTTCAAAACTGGAAGCATGTTCATCTTCGAATCGAGGAGCATGAATCCTCAATTTCACATTTGGAAGCAACAAAAGCATTTTTGCTTTTCAAAAATGGAAAAAATGTGTCAAGCCTTCTTTTCAAAAACAACACAGAAAAGAAAAGGGATGAATTCATGAGAAGGAGAAATGCCCTTAAATCAGTGATAAAAGTAGTTAAGCTGATTGGAAAGCAAGGTTTAGCTTTTCGAGGAGATTCTGAAGCTGCTTACATGCTACAGGAGCAATCCTTAAACAAGGGAAACTTTTTGGAAATTTTACTGCTGTTGGCACAATACGATCCAAATTTGGACTCTCATTTGCAAAGGGTCATTGATGAGAGTAAGAAGCGCAAAGCAAAACAAGTTCAAGGGAAAAAAAACAAAAATAAAAGCTCAAAGATTAATCAGGCTAGAAATCCAACGCAGAAGTTTAAAAAGAAAACTTTAGGTAGAGGAAACTCAAATACATTAATTAGCAAAACAACAGTAACTAAAGTCATTGTAGAAATAGGCAAATATATTAAAGAAACAATAGCAAATCAAGTTAATTCTACCAACATGTATTCAGTAATGATGGATACAACAATGGATATATCAAGTTTTGATCAATGTGCCATTGTTTTAAGATACATTTTGAAAGATGAAATTTTTGAAAGGGTAATTGCATTAAAAAGAGTTGTATCCACAACAGGAGACAGCCTTTATGAAACCCTAGAAGAAGTAATGCAAGAAATAGATATTCCCATATCAAATTGCGTAGCTAATTCTTTTGATGGAGCCTCAAACATGAGAGGACCATATAAAGGTGTTGCTGCTAAATTGAGAGAAAAAATCCCCCGGAATATTTACACATGGTGCTACGCCCATGTTCTTAACCTTGTACTCACTGATACAGCCCAATGCGTAACTGAATGTGTTTCTTTTTTTAATTTGCTCCAAGAGCTACAAGTTTTTTTTAAGGAATCGTACAAAAGATTAAAAATTTTTGAAGAGCAGAAACCTTGTTTGCATCTCTCAGCCATTGGTGCCACCAGATGGAGAAGCAGAAGTGATGCAACGACAAAAATATTTGGACGAGTCGATGACTGGACTAGTGATTCATATTCCTCAAGGAATGTTTATTTAGAATTGATTTCTGCATTGTATCTGGTAAGCAATTCTAAAGATTTTAGCTCTGCAATTCGTGGCACTGCAAGTGGACTGTTAAAAAAATTAACATCATTTGAAACAATACTTGTTGCAATGACTTTCCTCCAAATTTTTAAAGTGACAACTCCCTTATCGGACTACTTGCAAGCTAAAAATCTTGATTATGCTCAAGCATGGCGCCATGTAGAAATGGTCACAAAATTTTTAAAAGATTGCAGAGATTCTTTTGAGAAAGTACATTCCTTAGCTGAAAATTTCGTAACATTAATGCAGGAAGAGCTTGACAAAAGATCTGAGGAAATGTGTGAACTGGAAGATATTGAAATAGAAACGAAACTTCCACAAAAAAGAATAAAAAAGAAAAAGTTGATGCCCGGCGAAAATAAAGAATATGATGTTAAACTTGTGAACGAAAAAGAGTTATTTCGCACTAAAATATTTTTGACCGTAATGGATACCGTGATAGAAAATTTAGACTATCGTTTTATAGATCATAAACACCTTTACCAATCATTAAATGTGTTTGATCCTCGTACATTTGCTGACATTAATAATATACAGTTTTACGATTTTACCTATATTACGAATCTAGTTCAAAATTTGGACTCAAGCAGACTTAAAGAAGAACTTTTTTCATTTGCTTCACTTTGGCCTCAAATTTCGGTACCCTTAAAATCGAACGATAAATTAATCGGTACAGATGCGGACTCCTCGATAGAAAGTGAAGAAGAAATAGAATGGGAAAATTGTGGAAATGAGAACAAATTATGTCGGTCTTGCGTAAAATGCGCATTTAAATTAATTCATGAACACAATATGTATTCGATGCAATATAGAGAACTGCATAAAGTGTATAAATATCTTTTAACAATCCCCCTGACTCAAGTAAGCTGTGAAAGAGCTTTTTCCAAACTCAAAATGATAAAGACAAGACTTCGATCAAATTTGAGTAACTCAAACCTGGAATCATTTTTTCTAATGCAGTGTGAGAAAGATATTTTAGTAAATATTGATGAAGAAGAAATAATTGAAAGGCTATGTGAAAAAAGTTCAGAACTAAAAAGGTTTCTGAACTATTAATCATGCTTTTATTTTTTGCCCTTGGATATTTTTTTCATACCTTTTATTACTGTTTTTCAAGAGAACATTTAGAAAAGTGCCAATTTGTGTTGTAGATCTAAATTTATTGCCAGTTAAAAAGTTTAAAAAAATTCTTTTTTCACATACGTAGTAATGATTTATATACAAATCTGTGAAATTAAAATTTTAAATTAGTATCAGGGTATTTTTTATTCCTTCAGAATCTGTTCCACAACATATCAGAGATACGAATTGAGATGTGCGCAAAAATCCTGTGATCCTGCATCTTGAATCCTGTGATCATGCACAGGATGTGATCCTGCGCAGAATCAAACATTGAAGAAGAAACAAGTATCGGAGGAAAAAATGCATTAATATTCATTTTTAAACATCGAATCATAAATGTTCCTAAAAAGAAGCGCAGTATCTGCCGGTCTCAAAATCAAGATTTTCATATCAGATTGGATTTGCTAGTTTCGATACCATTATTTCCAGTGTATTTAAATATTTATTTCGGCGCTAACTGACAGCTTCTAGTGAAAGCCGTATGAAGTGCAAGATCCAGTTGAGAGCTCCAACTTCCATTCCATGGAAATACAGGTAAGATTTTACAATCTTAATGTTTGCGTGAAAAAAAAAAAAATGTAATGGTCAAAATAATGCACATTTAGGTTTCAAAATATTAATAAATAATATTTAGCTCATATAATACGAGAAATTCGGCAGAGCTGTAACAGTCAGAAACATTAATTATACGCGGATGTTTTTTATACTATGCATTTTAAAAGCATATTTTACGAATGTTTTAGTTCCCTTTATGTCATTCATCAATATTTACTCAATTTCAAAGTCATGAGAGTGCAGATTTTTATTTAAAAAAAGCATAGGGATTATATGCATTTAAATCCTTTTATAGCGTGTTAGATTTATAAAATTCTGATATCAATTTGTGTTTTCCATGTACATTAATTAAATAGATATAGAGTTGTATATACAATCTCTTAACAGACAAGAAATCAAAAACATAAGAAATCAAACGGAGAAGAAATCAAAATGATACACAGTCTAGCACTGTGGCGTACCCCATTAAAGTCTGATTTTTAGGAAAATATTACTTCCACTAAAAAAGTCCAACTCACGATTGTTGGCATTTCTTTTCGAACAAGACTTCTACAAAACCAAATAAAAACAAGAGAAACCAGGGTTGCTGTATCAAGCACTGTCGAAATAAGTTTTCTTCGTGAAGCATGAATTTTGCAAACGGTCTATGTTTAACAAAATTGATTCTTGTAGTCTATCGAATGTCAAAAATCGTGAAGTGGACAGTACTTCATTTTTCAACCAATTGTGTGTTTTTTTTCTTTTTTTCAAAGTTTTAAAATGCATATTCATATTTTTTTTTTTATATATAAACCTTTAATACACGAAAGTTCGAGTTATCCAAATGTTGCTAAATGCGGTATTTAAAAAATACTTTTATCTCACAAAACACCACTTATCCTTAAGAGCTAAAATACTTAGTTTTTATATTCAAGCAAGTATTTCTGATTTAATGTAACAGGTTCGAGCATTACGAAAAAAACAAGTACGGTTTTATTTTCTTTAAGAAGTTCTTTATTTTCTACTTCTCATAGTATTTGCTCTTTCATGCAGCGACAAATTGCTATTGCTACTTATAATGTTAGAGTATTTTGTACCGTTGACATTGTCAAGGTTCCCACAAGGGAGGTTAGGGGCATGGCGTTTACTGCGTTATTGAACATTTGAGGGTTATTTTAGGGGCCTTTTCTCTTTTTTGGCGGGGGGGGGGGAGGAGTTCTTTCTAGGGGTTGCTCAGTAGTATTTAAGGAGGTGCCCACCTCTGTGGGAGTTGGGTACTCTAATGCTGTTGTTAAACTTGCAAAAAAATATGACTTTCTCTTTTGGATATCTTCTGTAGCAAAAAAGCGCTTATTTACTTCTCAATGATTTTTATACTGATCCCCGGTTTCGCCGACATTTCAAATTTCCACCCCCCTTTAATCTATCGAAGGTATGATTTAAACTAAAAAACAAGGGAGGAAGAGGGGTGGGAATTCGTGTCGGAGAAACTGGGGGGGGGGGGACACTGATTTTTATGCTCTTAAAAGTCCGTCTTGAATCTCAAGTTCTTAAGGTGTCATGGAAGCCAAATCGGCGCCCTTCGACTCAGCCTTCCCGCGCCCTTTTGACCTCCCAGTCCGGCCCTGAATGAATGATAATAATAAATTTAATAATAAGCGTGAGCATTGTTTGTATGAAGATCAAAATTTCATTTAATTACACTATTTAGCATTTAAACACAAAATTTTTGTTGGTTTGTATATCGTGGTTGAAAGTCCAAAGACCATTTCGGCAACAAATTTCCCGAAGTCATCAACATAAAATAAACCATAACAAACATAAATGGCATATTATGTATGGAAGTATATTATTTTTTTTAACAACTTCATTAAAATTAGTTTTGATAAAGCTGTCAAGCTAAGAAAACTTGGAACATGATTTCTGGACATCCTTGTAAACTTAATATTGGAGATCATTCTATTATACAATTTTTTAAGCGAACAGTACAAGATTATCATGAGCTTTCTAGAAGATCTACATCAGGGTTATAATCTAACTAGCAGTTGAGCTTTCTTCAAGTTGCCGAATATCTGGAAGAAATTTAAAAAACATTAAGGGCAAATAAATTTAAAAGCAGAAGAAAAACTCTTCAAACGTGCTAAATCATCAATACGGCTGAACACAATTGGCAGGAATGTTTTTAAAAGTAGTTCATAAAATTATAAATGGAAAATAAATATACACACTTCAATTGAAATAGAGCTGTATTTTTCAACTACTTTGCATTAAGTGTGTTGTCAAGTTTAACTTCATATAACAGGGTGTGTTCTAAAAACACATGAAAAAGTAAAACACATATTACAGGGGAATATTTTAATTCATCAATCTCTTTTGACTTGCATAGACTGTGTTTTTCATTCATTTATCAACATAAAATTATGTACATATTTGTTACTGTGCATCATCTTTGCTCTTAAGAAGAGAAATCATCAGTTTATGATGACTAAAATAAGTAATGAACGTTTGTAATTCTAAATTTTTTAGGAACCGTGAGCAGGGCCGTCGCCAGGTACATTCGTTTGGGGGGGTGTTGAAACTGATTTTGCCGACTGACTCCTAACATTTTGCCGACCCGACAGATACATACGTACACACATTATATATACGTACACACACACACACACACATATATATATATATATATATATATATATATATATATATATATATATATATATATATATATATATATATATATATATATATATATATATATATATATATATATATATATATATATATAAATTCAGGGTTTCTGACCAGAATTCGTTACATATTGCAGCCTGGAACATGCAATTGTAGACGTGCTTCAGTGCTACTAAGGGGATGCATTAATTTCGATTAAAGGCAAGATAGACTGCTGTCCTCCGAAAATTTTCTGAAATTGGCATACTAAAAACATGATTTTAGGCTTTGGTTTATATAAGAAGCAAGAGGACCGTGGATTCATTCTCATCTTTTTTTCGCTGGAGTCAACATGCTTTTTTCTAGAAAGGGTGGTTTTCGGGAGTTCTTCCTTAAAAATTTCTAAAAACAAAGATTTTATGCCATCTTTATTGACGCGAAGGAAAGGATAGGGGGTTCGGGGGTCCTCCCCGAAGGTTTTTCGAAATTAAAGTTTTAAAAACACAGTTTTAGGCTATTTAAGGATACTTTTGGGGAAAGGGTAGGCAGTGACGGATCTACATTTTTTTTCCGAGGCGGGGCAAATATCGGAACTGCCGCCTTTATCCATCTTTCAAGTTTTAAAATTGAGTTTCAACGAAAAAAACATAAAAATAGTGTGATTTTGCCGCCTCCTAAAAGTCGCCGCCCTTGGCAACCCCCGTCTCCTCCTCCCCTTAAATCCGGCACTGAGGGTAGGTATTTACAGATGTCCAGTGGACAGTGGCAGATTAGCTAGAGAAAACGGCAGTGAGGAATTACAAGGAATTTTGGAGGAGACATTCTGGGGAAATTCGAAAAAAAGAAAAAGAAAACGTACTTTATCCATATAAAATTTAACACATAAGAACATTTTCTACTCAAAAAGTTTTGTAATATAATGGTGAATTAATTGTGTTGTACATAATTTTTTGGGAGGGAGGGGGGACCCTCATGGTAATCATTCGTTTTGGTATCTCTGAGTACATTGATTCTGATTGAACATTTCCATGGCGCACAAATAGGGATTTTAAGTATACAAATCAGAGAAATTGCTTTGTGTGGGAGAAATAGTTTGCAAAATGAGTTATATCATGCTAGTAATGTTAAGCTAGAAAAAGTGGTATTCGGAGATTTCTGCCCCTGAAGATTCTAAAAATGAAACTTTAGACAGTCTTTGACGATGTTTGGGGGAGTTTAGGCTCAGGAAATTTTTTGAAACTGAAGACTTAAACAGGTGATAGTAAGTCATGTTTGGTTCCGCTGGGGCTCAGGCTCAGGGGCACTTCCTAGGCGATTTCGTGAAATTAAAGTTCCAGAAAGGCAATCATAGACCACTATTGGTGATATTAAGGAAAGGAGAGGGGAATGACATTTTTTAGTGTTGTGGGAAAAGAGTGGATTTCATAGACTCTCCCCGGAAATTTTCTGCGAATGATGTTCGAAAAATGTATTTTTACGCGATCTGCAATGATGTTTAGGCTTTAGGGGCTGCCCCCCGGAAAAATTTTAAGGACTTAAGTCTTGAAATAAAAAATCCTCTAGACAACTTTGATGGATTTGAGTAGCTGCGTAGCCAGGGGAGGGGCCCAGCGCCCAGGGAGAAGGACCGAGGGCATAACGCTTCTAAGAGAGCCTATAACCTTGTTTTTCGGCTTTTAATTTCGGAAGATTTTCGGGGGCGAGCCCCCGATTCCCAAGCAGTTCCGTAATGTTTTCAAAAATGGTTTTCGGGTCTTAAGTTTTAAACATTTTTAGGTAAGACCTTCCACTCCTCCCCCACATTCAACTTAGCAAACCATAGCGTTTACAATGTTCATAGCAGGTCAGCTCCCAAACACCATATTCAGAAATACTGAAGGAGAAAACATGTCAGCATTTCTATCCTCTAGTTAAGAATATAACTCATGCATAAGTTTTGAGGTTATTTATCACTTTTTAAAATACCCAGACTTAACAAATAGGAGTGTATTGATGTTTTAAACAACTATTAATTAATAATTAGCAGATATAAATAATTAGCATTATCTATAATGAAATCAATTTAGCAATTCAATGAAAAATAATTAATGTGATAATCTCCTTGAGGTAAGAACCTAAGAACCTGGGCCTCTTCCGAAATAGAATCTTTGCTACACCACACGATTTAAGAAAGGAGTATCGGCTAGTGTTTTCCCAAGCGTTATTTGAATTGTAGTTCTAAACATATAGTTTTAAACGTTAAAGGACTATTGGTGATGTTAGGAGAAGGTGATACGAAGTGATTTCGATCGAAATTTTTTTGAAAATTGAGATCTTTAAAGTGCCATTGTAGGCCATTTGTGGTAAACGAGGTTCAGAGGCTCTCTCTTTCGACAACTTTCTGAAATTGAATGCCAAAAAACGAAGTTTCAGACGATCTTCGTTGATTTCATAGGACCCTCCTGCAGTTAGTTTCTAAAAACGCAACTTAGATTACATTTCATTACCATAAGATAAAAGGAAATGGTTAGGTTCTGCGATTCCTCCGTCCTCCCTCCTAAGCTACTTCCCTAAATCATTTTATTTATTAAAAGAAAAAAAGGTAGGAGATCCTCCTCCAGATTTTCTTTTTAAAAAACATTTTAGCTGTTTTAGTTTTCACGACGAAATTTTCAATTTTCACTCTAATGTTTTTAATTGTTAAAAGTACAAAATTATGCAACCTTAAAACAATCTGTTAACATTTTGAACTTACAGACTAAGATAATTTAAAGCTTTTATATTTTAACTTGAGGAAGGGTTAAACGTTTAACATTTTGAATACAGGTGGTATTTTTTAGAGATACCTAATAAGATACCTTTTTTTACTTTTTTTAAATATCAGAAATCCTGAATCTCTTGATAACTTTCATTTTACTTTAATTTTTTATAACTCATTTTTTAAACACTCATTAGAGTTACTGGTGTGACTTTTCTAGACAAGATTTTGAATCTTTTCCTCTATTTGAAACATATTTACTTTATTTTTGCACGGGTGTGCCCTAGGAAGCTATCATGTTTATTTACCTATCGGGTTTTTTTTTAAATTAAAACTTGTTATGCAATTCTATAACGCTCTGGCTATTCTTTTTCTCTATTGATTGAAAAAATGTTTGAAACGTATTTCATCTGTCTTTGGTTTGGTAAATGGTAATTTTAATGATGTTGTACATGTTTGAATGTTCCTAAATAATATTTTTAAATTGCATTTTCTTCTGAAATTTTAGAGCTAAAAAAAAAACATTCATTTGCCCTCCCCCCCCCCTTTTTTTTTTCTTTTCTTTTTTGAAACTTTTCACAAAAAAATTTTCATCCCAGCAACTTACTTAGAACTCTTATTTTTCAATATTTAACGGAAGATATATATATATATTTATGTAAATGGGGAAAGATTAAAATAATGCTTTGAAAATATTAGTTAAAATAATCATACCTTTTCTGCTGCATTTCAATAAGCTTTTTTTTTTTTTTCCTCTCAAATTCAAGTAAAATGCTTTTTCAGATTTTTCCTTACTTGCCACAATGAGAATTATTGTTCATTCATCATGAGAATAAAGTTCAAAAACTTTAACTAGTCTTTTTTTTTTCTTTTGAAATTCATAATGAATAAAATAGCTATGCAGGATAGTCACTCAAATCTTCTGCCAAACTCGGGAGCCGGACAAACTCAATGCACTTGTATCTCTTCAAGGCTCCAACGCCAATAACCTTCTTTTTCCTTCTTCAGGCAGAAAGTTCACACAGCAGGGGCCGGACAGACCGTCCTAAGCACACAACAACAGTTGATCCAACTCTTCTCTAATTTTCCCTCGAGCTCCTAGTTCCAGATTCCAGAGAAAGGTTTTTAACAGAAAAGACCCCTGAAGGTCTGACGTTTCTAATGTCACCCCTACACGCGATTACGCCACGCCGTCTCCACGACGGCATTTCTGAGTGTTACAATTGGCGGACAAATGTCTTGCTTTAGTTACACAATAAACTTGTGTGGTCGACAAATAGGCGTAACCCCTGCGAGTAGAATACTATTTCGGTTTTTACCCGTAAGCCTAGAAAAAGGGAAACGGTGCTGAATGTGTATTCAGAAGTTCGTTTCAAAATCAAACACTTAAAAATACATACCAATGGGACTTTGTGTTGTAATAAAATCCTTCTCTCTATTTTAATTTTTTTTATCATTTCGGCACCCTATGCATTTCTCCAATTTGCTGTGAATTTTTTTATTGGTGATTCAATTTTATAAATGTGTCCACTGTGCACTGTTCAAAGCTATCATGTTTCTTAATGTAGTTGTGTTTTTAAACTGAGACTTTCCGTGGGTTTCTATACAAATATTTTTGAAAAAAATATTTGAATCTTACATCTCGGCTGCTCACAGGTAATCTTAATGTGTGATACAGCTTCGCAGATATTTCTAAATAATATTTTAAGATTGAATTATCTTTTTAAAATTTACAATATAAACACTCATTAGAACTCATGATTTGCATTGTAAATTTGTTAAAATGAGAAAATGTTAAAGTGCACTTCCATTTATCCAAATGCACATCCATTTAACTTTTATCAAAGATATAGTGAACTTTGAATTCACTCTAAAAGTAAAAATTGCTGATTGTAGCTGAAATTGCCGACTGAGTACAGGAAGGCGGCGCCCATTGGGAGGTCCCAGTGACCTCCATAAAAGTCCTTATTCGGCCAAATTTGTCTGATTATTCGGCAAGTTTTAAGACATTATTGCATTTTTTAAAATTCCTGAATGTCCCTTCTCATGTGTGCATTACATATCCGTATTTTATCATTCGGAAAATTGAGGATTTTCCCCAAGAATTTAAGTTTGGGGTGTCCCTGGATATAGTGTCGGCAAAATAATACTTTGTTCAAGTAAATGTCGGTAAATTGAGAATACTGTGCAATTAGCAGTCGGCGAATTGATTATGTCTTTCAGGTGGGCTTTGAGATGAATAGTCGTCAGTACGCAAAATATACATGTTTTTTGGTTTTTCCTTTTTCAATAAAAGGTGAAAACGTGCACATGGTCAAACCACATACTACTTTACTCAAAGATTTAGAATACAGAATCAACTGAAAAAGAAAAAAATGCCGACTCTAGCTGAATTTTCTGAGTGGACACTTATTGTCTCGGCAAAATGAGCAGTCGCAAACTAAGCAATCGGCATAGTGTGAGCAATGTAAAACTGAATGTAAACGGAGACACCATTCATTATTTTCTCTTGCGCAAAGTATGAAAAGGTTAGATGTATAACTTTGTATGAATATAATAACTTTTTTTTTTTTAATTTCTGTCAATTAAAACTTTGAAATTCCGAAACATTGAAAATGCCGACTTATGAACTGATTTTTCCGACTGGATGAAATCACTGGGAGGGTGAGACACCCCCCTCACCCTCCCTATGGCGACGGTCCTGACCGTGAGAAAACTTGCTTTTTTTTTCTGCACCTCACTTAGGAATATCCACAACAAAATTGTAGGGGGAGGTGGGATACGTTGGACAGTTAGGCACGTCGTACCGGTTCCAATGATTTTAATAATATTAATATTTTTTATTTTATTTTCTGACCAATGGCCCTACAAATCCTATAATGAAATCACATGGCACACTTTTATTGAAAATTTTATTCCAGAAAGTGTTATTTCAGTGGTCCTGAATAATTTTCAGAAAACTATTTTTTTTTAATGGTTTTAGTCAAGATTGCGGGGGAAAAAATTGAACTCCTGTCTTAAACTTTTATGTGAACGCCGCTACCTCATCAAAGCACTTACTTGTGCTTGTGATTGAAAAAATGTGAGGGCATACTATAGAAACTAATTATAAACTGTTCTTATTTGTCTTTAACATATAAATTTAAGTGAAGTAAAAATATAGAGAATGCAATATACTGATGCTTAAATTTAAATTCTTTAAAGTAAAGACACACATTTTTCAGTAAATTCATTTATCTATACCAGATATTTCAGCTGGCCACATGAATCAGTTTTGAGAGCCGTATGTTGGGTACCACTGTTTTAGAGCATTTAAATTCCCCTTTATTTCAATGTTCCATTTCCTAACAAAAGTATTGGTTTTCTAAAGCCTTCAACAAATTAAGATAAGCTCTGAATAAATTGAATATTTATTTATTTATATATTTATCTTTATGAGTATTTGAAATGAACTCAGATGCAATTGAATTACTTTTTGAGTGGGCGAGGCAAAATCACAAACATGTAATAAATGAATATAAATAATGAAATAAACATGACTTTTAAAGTTGATGCATTATAATAATAATATAAGAAAATAAATAACTTTGATTTAAGGAAGCAGTTACTAAAGACTTTATTTTGCATTGGTTGAAAACATCGGATAAATATCAAAATATCCAATATATATCAAAATATCGGATATTTTCGAACCCTGAACTTTACAGAGAATCTCAAAAACCCACGATGAGCCTTTATTTTAAAATGCAATTCCACACTAGTTAAAATTTAACTCCACTTTAATCAAGATAGGATTATTTAAAAATCATTTTCCTACAAAATATCAAAATTTTTACGAATTTGATGTGGGGTGAGAGCTTCATGTACTTTTTTTTTCTGCTGATCCAGAAGAGTAGAATTCTTCTAAAGTTTGATTCCAAGAAACGGGTTGTGTCATAATGACACACGATAGAGGTGAAACATTTTAATTATTCATCAAACATTTTGAATAGATTGTGTTTCTTATTCATATTTTTACATAAAATTGTATACATGTGTCCACTGATAATGATCGTCTTCTTCCTTCTTAAGAAGAGAAATGATCTGTTTACGACAACTTAAGTAAGTAATTACAAATGTACATACTGATCTCCGTGCTGCCTGAATGCAGTATACGCAACCATACAAAATGAGAAAGGAAGCGAGAAGAGTGTAATGTCTCACTTTTCTCCAATACCTGAAGGCAAGCAAGCTACTGCTTTCCTTTTAACCGACATTGCTTATCCCCACCACTTTTCGTCACACAAAAAGGTTGGATCATAACTTCAAAGCCCTTGCATAAAAAGTTTCACTTAAAAAATCTTTCATTCAGCATTTTATGATGAAAGTATTGATATTTCAACCCGCAAAACTTTAAATGTACCTAATTTCTGACAAACAAGAGCTTTATAGCTGGCAGGACTTTTACAATTTAAAAAACCCATGATAACGGTCCTGATCTGAAAAGTAATTCAACACTTGTTAAAACTTAATTATGTATCAATCATGGCATAATTATTTAAAAATCATTTTCTCAATAAAAATAAAACATTTTACGAACCTGAAGCAGGGTGGTAGCATGCATTTTATTCTTCAGGTGATAAAGAAAGAGTAGCATGTAAAGGAAAAAACTAGGCAACCTAAAAATTAATAAACTATAATTAGAGCATAATAAAAAGTACCAACACACTACTTGAACCGAACTTAGAACACTTCAATTTTCTATTTATGATGGAACACACAGCGTCTGACATGCTTGTTGAATAAAAAAACCAAAATTACCAAAATAACCAAAACTACATACAATTCATTAAATTTTTAATAAAATAGTACATTTTAAATTGGTTCGATCAACAAAAAAAATTGATAAAAACTGTGCCGTGTGTCAAGCAAGTGTTGCACTTCATAACCACCTCAAACGCTTTGGCGAATTCATGTGGTTACATTAATTTCATAATCAAATAGTCATTTTTTACAAATTTCAACTAATAAATATTTAGCAGAAAATCTTAACAAATCGTTTTTCCTTAATTCTAAATGTTATTAAAATATACTGCCAGCAAGCATTGAAAGTTCTATAATTTATAAGCATTTTATTTCCTCTGCATCTCCTTTCAAAAAACAAAAATTTGACACTGTAAATACTTACGTTGCATAAAGAGAAGATGTAACTTGGAGTTTTATAGCTTGAAGGAATATTAAAAACGATACATAAGTCGATTTTTGTCAATGATCAGGAAAAATAAAAACCCTAACATTAAAACATAAGTTAAATTGGGTTTTAATATCAAGTCACATTTATTTTCAAAAAAATTTCTGCAACATACAGCATTTATAATACAAATCACAAGTTAATACATCCTCACGTACATCACAAGTGTATGTTTTGTTTACTTCCACTCGTCACCAAGCACGAAATTGATCGCGCCAAACCGAATACAGAGATCTATCGTTAAAAAAATTTAATTTACACAATTTAAACTTTTGCCTTGTCTTAAAGTGTTGTTTTTCAATAGCGTTGTGATTGGAGTAATTGATTTAACAGGAAAACTAACTATAAAAGACCCAAATAAAGTGTCAGAAGGGAATTTTAGCACACCGGAACACATGTTCTTGATATAATTACGCAATAGTTAAAGAAATAGGAATGGACTCACTAAAGTAAAGCTACACACGTATAATTTGAACATTGTAGAACAGTAATATGAGCATTAAAATCTTGGACTCACCTTTAATTTTCCACATTCTGGGTCTTTCCACAGCACTGTCATACGCTCCATGTTAATCCTACGGGAGAAGAAGAAACACTGCCTCAGGCGGTCTTCGACCAATAGGAAAATGATGCCGCGTTGTCGCAACTCTGAAAAATACGTTTTCATACAGGGACTCTAGTCCACCATAGACCAACTTTTATGGATTTCCTTTTCTTGACTTTTAATTGTACGTATGGAAGATTCACTCATACCATCATACCTAATTGTCGTGCTACCCTTCGAAGCATTTTTTGGTTCAGCTTCAGCTTTTCAAGAAGCTTTACCTTTTCTTTAATTGTCAGAAACGTTCTCTTTTTCTTTCTATCTTCACCAACTTTAGATAAAGCAGCGCTCCTAGGTGTCGTTATATTTCGTTAACTTTCGCATTTAGAATGAAAAAAAAATAATGGAAAATGAGAAGTAGTTACAGTAAAACCTGTAAAGTTGACCACCCTTGTAAGTTGACCACCTGTCTATGTTGACCGCTTTTGTCAGGAACGGAATTAGATCTATCTCATATAATGAAGGAAAACCTCTGTAAGTTGACCACCTCTCTATCTTGACCACCTGTCTATCTTGACCACTAATGTACGCCAAATTTGGTTTGGAGTATTGTAAAAAACCCTTTGTAAGTTGACCACTTGGTTTATTTCCTTAAACTTTTTTCAGCAAATTATTTTATTTTATTATCTATCTATTTATTTATTATAATTATTATTATTTTCTTTTTGATAGCTAAGAATGTTTTTAATGCTTTGATGATGGTCTAGCATTTTACTAACTAAACTGCAGCATAAAGCTTATGCTGCTCTATATTCTCCAAACTTGTTTTTCATTTGTTGTTCTTTTTGAGATAGCTTGTTGTTCTCTGTTCAATGAAAATAGGTATCAGTAGAAAAGTTCAAAGTCTTTTCTTTCAGTTGCAATATGTTATGCCAACATAGGAATTGTGCTACAAAGAGCAGGCCCGTATCTATACATTGTGGGCCCCCTACTACAAAATATGTAGAGGCCCTCCCTAGTGGCCAGCAGTATCTATTTGTACAGTAAATAAGTCTTAGTGCTATTTTTTTTTCTATTTTTTCTTTAATTTCTAGGGCCGGTTTAAGGACACGGGCCCCTCGCACTACGGATACGCAGATCTGGGCCTGCTAATGAGTAAAGTTACATATTTCTGGTGCAAGGGATTAAGAGATAGGACATTTTAATTGTGCCTTTATGAACTGGGAGAGTCGAGCTTGTTGCTCTTTGTGCTATAAGTTTTACATAAAAAGGCTTCAAAAAGAAAGTTAGTTGAACTTGAGATTAATAAAAAGTATGAAATATTAAAATTGATTTAAAATGTAGAAAGCCAGAGAAAATTAGCTACCACTTATGGAATTTCTAAAACTACAGTGTCTATTATAGTTAAAAACAAGAAAAAAGTAAAAAAAATATTTGCATAGTATTTTTAATAATTGTTTCACTTTCAATGATATTAAACAATGAAAGTGAGTTGAACAGAAATAGTAAGGGTGAATTACTCAAAAAATGAATACATGGTGCAAGAAATGACAAAAAAAAAAAAAAAATCATTACCACCCTTTACAAGTTGACCACTTGTCTAAGTTGACCGCCAAAGTTCTGCACCGCGAGTGGTCAACTTACACAGGTTTCACTGTATTTATATAAGCGACAAAAGACTAGTACAGTGTGGGTTCTTCTGCTCTCAGTGATTCTAAAGGGATGAAGGTCCATTCACGAAAAACAACTTACTCACTGCGGTTCCTTTCCGAAAATTTTCATTTTGCGCGCAAGGAATTCGCGCTAGCTCAAAAATTCTTTACTGTTGAAAAAATCGCGTTATTGCCATTTCGCTTAAGTCGGATCACTTTGTAGCGGGAGTCGACTGTATATTGGATATTTTGATATTTATCCGATGTTTTCAACCAATTGCAAAATAAAGTGTTCAGTAACTGCTTCCTTAAATCAGAGTTATTTATTTTCTTACATTATTATTATAATGCATCAACTTTGAAAGTAATTTTTCTTTCATTATTTATATTCATTTATTACATGTTCATGATTTTGCCTCACCCACTCAAAAAGTAATTCAATTGCATCCGAGTTCATTTCAACCACTCATAAAAATAAATATATATATATAAATGAATATTCAATTTATCAGAGCTTATCTTAATTTGTTGAAGTCTTTAGAAAATCAATACTTTTGTCAGGAAATAGAACATTGAAATTAAGGGGAATTCAAATGCTCTAAAACAGTGGTGCCCAACATACGGCTTTCAAAACTGATTCATGTGGCCAGCTAAAATATCAGGTACAGATAAATGAATTTGCTAAAAAATGTGGCCTTATTTTAAAGAATTTAAATTCAAGCATCAGTATATTGCATTCCCTATATTTTTACTTCACTTAAATTTATATATTAAAAACAAACAAAAACAGTTTATGGTTAATTTCTTTAGTATGCACTCACATTTTTTCCAATCACAATCACAAGTAAGTGCTTTGATGAGGTAGTGGCATTCATGTAAAAGTTGAATCCATTGAAGTTGAAAAATTGAAAAAATTGAACTCATGTAAAGACAGGAGTTAATTTTTTTTTTCGCAATCTTGACTAAAACCATTAAAAAAATTAATTCATAGTTTTCTGAAAAGTACTGAGGACTGCTGAAATGACACTTTCTGGAATAAAATTTGTTCAATATAACTACCATCTGATTTCATTATAGGATTTGTAGGACCATAGGAGCTATTTGTTGGTCAAAAAATAAATTTAAAAATATTAATATTCAAATAATTGGAACCCGTACAACATGCCCCACTGTCCAATGTGCCCCACTTCCCCCTACAATTTTGTTCTGGATATTCCTAAGTAAGGTGCAGAAAAAACAAGCAAGTTTTCTCACGGTTCCTAAAAAATTTAGAATCACGAACATTCATTACTTATTTTAATCATCATAAACTGATGATTTCTCTTCTTAAGAGCAAAGATGATGCACAGTAACAAATATGTGCATAATTAAATGAAAAACAATCTATGCTAGTCAAAAGAGATTGATGAATTAGGTAAAATATTCATTCCCCTGTAATATGTGTTTTACTTTTTCAAGTGTTTTTAAAACACACCCTGTTATTTGAAATTAAATTTTACAACACACTTAATGCAAAGTAGTTGAAATACAGTTCTATTTCAATTAAAGTGTGTTTATTTATTTTCCATTTATAATTTTATGAACTAGTTTAAAAAAACATTCCTACCAATAGGGAAGTTTTCGATTTTTCAATTTTATTTTTATATGATAGAGTAACATGTATGAACATCATAGGTGAAAAATTTTTGCGATACGATAAGTAGTTTTTTTCAAATTAATTTTTAAAGTTCAAGCACCTGTGACGTCAGATGGCATAGGAAGCGACGTTATGCGCCTTCCGGTAGGGCAGAAGCCGAAGGTCACGCATTCGACTTCGAAGACGAAACGTAAAAGGCTATCTCCTCGCATTTAACTCCTCGCGTTTCTGGAACATTAAACCTCTCATCCTCTCGGAAATATTCGAATATCCTCATTGATGTTACATGAAGAAGATTATTTAGATTGTGCTTTAACGAATCCGGTCTCCATAGTGTGTTCAAAAGGATTATTGAATTTCTAAAAAATAAAAATATCAGCGCGCTCAAAATATTCCTAGCGAAAACAAGGGATCTTCGGCGGAAGGCTGCCCATTCGCGCCCTGTGACGTAGGCTAGTGACGTTTCAGAAGTGCGCACTTTTGCGCGTGGATTTTTAAAATTTCATTAAAAATCAACCACGGTGTTTTAAAATTCGGCGATGGTGAATTTTTTAGTTTTGAGGGTCAATTAACAATATCCAATAGCCAAAATATGAACATTTAATAGGTCACATTTAAAGAGTTTTACTTCTGCTTTTAAATTTATTTGCCCTTAATGTTTAAGTTTCTTCCAGATATTCTGCAACTTGAAGAAAGCTCAACTACTAGCTGAATGGCCCTGATGCAGATGTTCTAGAAAACTCATGATAGTATTGTACTGTTCGCTTAAAGAATTGTATAATAGAATGATCTCCAATATTTAGTTTACAAGGATGTCCAGAAATCATTTTCCAAGTTTTCTTAGCTTGACAGCTTTATCAAAACTAATGAAGTTGTTTAAAAAAATAATAAACTTCCATACATAATATGCCATTCATGTTTGTTATGCTTCTTATTATGCTGATGACTTCAGAAAATTTGCTGCCGAAATGGTCTTTGGACTTTCAACAATGACACACAAACCAGCAAAAATTCTGTGTTTAAATGCTAAATAGTGTAATTAAATAAAATTTTGATCTTCTTCATACAAACAGTGCTGTATTTCTGATTTGTCACGCTTATTATCATATTTATTATCATTCATTTGTATAATAATATTGAAATGTAAAGAAGTAAAACAAACAATTTTGCAACAGAAATTCAGTTTTCAATTTAGATTTTTAATAAATTTTTCGGTATTCAATTAAAGTAGTTTAAGGTATACATAAAATTATGAAAGATATATTTAGGTTTGTTTATTTCAGCATTAAATGAACAGTTCATTGATGCTTATTCTCTTTGTGTAGTTATCCAGAAATCCCCCCCCCCCTCTCAAGAAGAGATTTTTCTCCCCACTTAAACTACAGGACAGGATTTGAATAACTGCAAATAACTCCAATTTTGAAAGGGATAGGTAGCAACTGTTATCTTAGTCCACTTCCGACTGTCAATGCACCTTCTCTGTTTCTGACTAAATTCTGGAAGCCTTTTTCAAGATGTTGGAATATAGGTCATGTTCATCCATCCATGATACAGGGTAATGAATGGAATTGCAATCTATATGAAAAAATCTGAACAAAAAATACAATTTATTTCAATCAAGGGTTTTTTTTTTTTTTTTTCACAAACATTCACTTCACAAATAGTATAAAAGAAAATAAATTACAAGCATCAGTATATTTTGCCCTGTCTAATCGAAACTCCCTAATTGAGTAGATGGGAGTAAAGCCTATAACAAAATTTATTTTCTTTATGCTTATAAATGACTGAAATTTTTGATTAAACTTGTGTTTTGTCCATAGTTATTAGTTTTAGGAAATGATACTTTGGAGTAAAGAGTTTTTAAAATTTGATAATAATAACCACATTTTGAACATGTGAATATTTTAAAGTTACGTTGCATTCCAGAAAACACAAAGATTAATCTTTGCTTATTTTGTTACTTAAGCAGTTATTGACAATAATAGTTTGCCCAAAATCTATAAAAACTACAAATTCTGTTTTGGTACCCTGAATTTGATTTTAATTGCCTCATTGAGAAAAATGTCTTTGTTTTCTCTCTCTCTCTCTTTTTTTTTTTTTTTTTGTGCGTGTGTGTAAAAATGTTAGGAATTCTATGTTTGAAATAAAGTTTACAGATGTAACAACACCAAAAAAATTAATTGAACACTAGAGACTTTTGTAATCTTTATGTGGTAATGACCTGAACTGTTAGTATGGAATGAATGAGTTTTCTTCATGCTAAGTTGTATTTAAAATCTCTGTCAAAATTAAATGTAAACATTGCTTTTCCACGAACATTGAAAATAAGTACAAGTCCTCTACTGGTGCTGGGAATGATTTTTTTCTTTGCTTCATTAAGAAAGTGTCTACTTTCTTTTCTTTATAATATTGTTTTGATTTGAAAATATTGTTCAAAATGTAAGTAATAGATGCATGATCTGATGCAGAGAAATAAATAACAATAGATACATTTAACGAATAAATACCTTTGTGCTGAAAATTCAAAAAATCAGTAAGTGCTTTCTGACGTTGGATTACTGATTTTTTGAATAGATACATTTGTTTCTTATTCATATGAGTTGAAAATAAGTAATGTTTCAAATTACACCCCTCAACTCCTTAATTTATTTCTGAATATTTCTATCTACATCAAATTAAAGTAATAATTTTCAACTTTAGTCAAATTAATATTTTAACCAAGAGTGCCTACTGAACCACTAAAATATTTTGAGGTTCTTGGTTTTCTTTCTTTCTTTTTTTTTTGGGGGGGGGGGAGGGGGGGAGGGAGGGGTTACCTCGTTTTGACCATCTACCTATTTCTAGTATTGAACTTTCAAATTTTCCTTTGCATATTTATATTTCAAATTTTATATTTTAATGTTTAACTTAATCACATTTAAATCAGGAAATTGTACAGGATAAACTAAAACATGCAATTTTAATTAGCCTTTTTTTAATAGCAAACCATTTTAATTAGTGATATTGCGTTTCAGATGGTTACAGGAAATACTTTTAGATTTAAAACTCTTTACAACGTTTGCCTTTCCGAAACAAAAACAAGCAATTTCTAATGTGCATTATCTGTCGTTTATTTATTTATTTTCATTTTCTTACCTTTTTTTATCTCTTTATTTATTTTGAATCAATTAAATTCTAACACATGGAGGTGAGAATTCACATGCTGCAAACCAAAAAAAAAAAAAAAACTGTCGGCAGATTTAAATGGATATATTTTTGCTGAAATTAAAATATAACAAATTATTCCTTAGTTTTAACTGTAAAAGGCATGTGATAGCAAAGTTGCACTTTTTGAAAATTAGCCCATTAGTGACTGAAGATTTTAATTAAACTAATGTTTTCTTTTTCGGATGAAAATGCTGAAAATTTTGTGTTTTAAATAAAGTTTATAGATACAATAACACCAAAAAGTAAATTGAACAACAGAGATCTATGTTGTTTACAACAACAACAAGATTACAACAATAAGATCATGCTATTGATCTGAAAACTTAGCATGAAAGAAATGAGTTTTCCTCATGCTAAATTGTTTTCAATTTTTAGTTTTTGCTTTGTCATAAAAATTCAAAATAAGTACAAGTCCTTTTTTGGTGCTCTGAATTGTTTTAATTTTGTTTCATTAAAAAAATGTCTACTATCTTACTACCTTTCATTCTAGTTTTGTTTTGGTATAAAAATGTTGTTGAAAATTTTAAATAATAGATAGTGTACTTTCAAGAAATAAATATAAAATAATAGAGACATCTGTTTCTTATGCATATAAGAATGTTGAAAAAATATAATGTGTCGAAATACACCCCCCCCCCCCTTCCTTAACTTCCCAATTTATTTCTGAATATTTCTATCTGCATCTAGTTTCAAATAAAAATGACCTCTGATTAATATAATTTCAGTTTTCAACTTTATACAAATTAATCTATTAACTAGGTGTGCCCACTAGCCCACTAAACCATTAAAATATTCATAGGTTCTTAATCTTTTTTTTTTTTTTTTTTTTTTTTTTGGAGTGGGTTGGGGCGAGATGGGTTCCCCGCAGTGTGGGGTGCCCCACGTCTTAAGGGGTCCAACGGCCTCTGAAATTGAAGACAAAAATTGAAAAAACCTAGCACTAAGACTTATTTAACGTTAAAAATATACACTGATGGCCTCTGGGGAGGGGCTATACAGATTTTGTTGCAGGGAGGCCTAAAATGTATAGATCCTGGCCTGGATAGGATACCTTGTTTTAAGCTTCTACATTTTTCTAGTATTCCTCTTTCAAACTTTCCTTTGCATATACATGGGTGCCACACCCCTAACAGCTCCCCCCCCCCGTAGGTGGGCATCCCAGGCATATATTTTCTTTCAGAATTTTTAAGCTAATGCTAAGCTTTGTTCCATTTAAATCAGAAAATTGTATATTTTTCCTTTTATAGAAAAAAAATAAGTAATGCTTTTGATATCAATATAAGAAATATTTCTATGTTCAAAAATCTTTATAAAGCTTAATTTAATGTAGCAAAAACAAGCAATTTTTTATGTTCGTTATTTGTTGCTTATTTATTTTCATTTTCTTAATCAGTCTTTATTCTTTCATTCATTTTAAATCAATTAAAATTATAATATAATTTTCGTTGTCTCGGAATCTTTTGATTAATTTAAAATTGATCGTATTAAGGGGGTCCGGGACACATTTTGAAAATTTTTTTATTATGTACTTTAGAGTTTTGAAATTTTTTGAACTGATTCATCATTTATTTAATAAGCAAAATCATAACATAAATATGAAAAAAAATTATTTTTTTATTTAAATTTAATTAGTTTTTTTCAAAAAAATGGGGTTGTTTAAATTGCTATAACTCAAAATATTGTTGGTCAATTTTCAATTTTTTTTCAAAAAAGTATGCACAAATATCTATGCTTTAATTTTTATTCGGCGATTTTAAAAATATTGATTCAATAAAAAATAAAAAATATTTGAAGAAAAATTTCGAAAAATTCGAAGATACTTTTTTTTAAAAAAATCATAATTTTTGAAGTAAACGTTTTTTTTAAATTCGCCGAATAAAAATTAAAGTAAATTGCTTGAAAAAGATATGCTCCAAGTTTCATTACTTTATCTCTATCGGTTCCTGACTTATAAGAGTTTGAATGCAAGAAATCGGGAAAAATTGCATCATGGAGAAAAACGCGTTTAAAGTTTTAAAGTTATGTACACATTCGTTAGATGCATGCAACAAAAATAACTATAACTTTCGTTCTATTTAAGGTAGAAACAAGATTCAAACGTCCTCTTAAGCAGAAAAAAACGGAGCAATTTTTCAAATTATAAAAAAAAAATGCAAAATTTGAGGATTTTTGTGTCCCGGACCCCCTTAAAGAGAATAAGGTTTAAGAAAAAAAAAATCTGCTCTTAATTCTGCTAACACACAGCCATTTTGTCTTTTTTTTAATGCTTGAATCAAAATCGAGCGTTTCACTTATTGAACAGCATGCATTTTCGAATCCGCGGTGCTAACATCCTTCAGAACCCGTTTTAGCCACTCTTTCCGCTCCCGTTTGCGACTATTTATTTTTAAATGAAACTCGAAAGCGAGCAAGGAGCCAATCTTGCAACTCGGCGGCAACCCTATCTTCCCCCCCCCCTGTAACCGGTTGCGCTTTCCGAGAGTAGCTGTTGTCGCAACTCTGAAAACCACGTTTTCATGTAGGGACTCTAGTCCACCAGAAAGCGACCGCAGCATTTCCGAACGCAGTTAGGTGACGTCATCGGCTCCTCCGGAAGCGTTTCCGAACGCTTGCTGTGGCACCGAGGCGACCAGTGAGTTCTATAAAATGGAGAAAACCTACAATAGTGGAAACTTGCTCGCTTGGCGGGAGAACGGGGTAGAGCGGAAGACTAGATTTGTAAGATTATCGCTGTTTCGCTGGCGTTACGATTTTTGCTGATGCACTGGAGGGCGTGTTAACGAGGATGCGATCGCTGATCTCATTGGATGCAACCAGTTATGTAATAGCTGCGCTTTTTGGGAAGACTGGCAGTTTTGCTTTTCTCTTGAAAGGAAATAATTGATGCAAATGAAACTTAAATGAAGTATTGTTGTGTTGTGTACCGTATCCTGTTGTAAAACCATAAAGGGTGGACTTGACACTTATATTTTACGTGAAATATATTACAGTAGTTAGTAGTACAAGAACTTATATTAAATTAAAAAATTAAAATAATCGCGACCTCGATTGCCCTAGCTCATTTTCAGATGAATCTCGCGGGAAAAAGCGCGCATTAAATTCAAATTTTTTTTTTATAAGAAATGAAAAAACAAGCAAAAAAGAAAGATAATCACAACTACTGAGTCTTGCTAGTCGTAAAAGCAGAATCATGAGAGAAAATTGAAAATCCCTTACTAAAACCAATTACAAGTGTTTTGTTTGTTAACTCAAAAGAATGAGGAACCTGCATGCATTTTTTTATTTTTTAAAATGAAAATTTAAGCCATTTTATAACGATAGACACCGGTTTCAGTTCATTCGGACTGCTAGTTATTTTTTAATTAATTTTTAAAGTCTCCCGATTAGCCCCGCCCACTTAGTTTCCCCTTCTCCGGTGATGACGTCAAGATTCATTCCCGCTCCTCGCTCCTCTAGCACTGGACGCACGTGCGTGTATAGAACATCGCTATCATTCTCAAGATGGCTCCACGCACAAACTGCCGAACTACAAGTACTAGATTGTATCTCATTGCAAATATTCAGAATCGTACATAACAAGTTGAATATTTTTAGAGTACCAAGAGATAAAAATAGTGCAAGCCATCAACACTATTAAAAAGAGAGAGAGAGAAAACTAAACTGTGTTATTCACTCTTCTGTTGCAAAAGTTACTTAACAGAAAATAACAGAATTGTATATTAATTATATAAAATTGTTCTACTTTTTACAAAAGCTATCCCTGATCACTTCTCCTTTTTTTTTTTTTTTTTTTAATTCTTCGAATTGAAACGAGTTTATTTTCTTTGAGGATAGAATGTTATTTTTCATGTATTGATTTATTTCATTTTGCTCTGCTTCAACTATTGCATTCAAAACAATTATTGAAATCAAAAGTCTCGATTTGAATTTTGAGTAATTTTTAAGATTTAAAAAAAATGAAGGGGCTTTGTGTATGATTTGCATCTCTAGTCTGCAAAATTCATGAATAAAAATAACAATGAATAAATAAAATACTTTAGGAGCAAACAATAAAAATGAGGAAGAAACGTATTGAAGAAATGATAAAATTCTCAAAAGTTTTAAATTTAAAATCATATTTCCTTTTTACTTAAAAACATATTGAAAGAAGTAGAAAATTCGAAAGAGTTACAATAAAGATTAATATAGTTTTCATTTATTAATTTGTATTACTTTCCTCTGCTCTAACTTCTGCGTCCAAAGCCCGGGTCGTACGAAGAAGTGACGTTACACTCCCCCCCCCCCCGCCCCTCCATGCGACCAGAAAAAGTAAGCTGTTTCGTTGTAACTTCAATGCACAATAGACGAACGTCTTCGTAATTTAATTGTTAATGAATAAAAATCTGAATTATATAGGTAGTTAATATTAAAAAAGCAGCAAATGAAACTTTTATTTATATGTATAAAGTGTTAGCTTTTCAAAAACAATTTTCAAAAAAAAGGAATACTGTTAAAAAACTAAATTATATTTATCTGTAAAATGTCACTACATCAGATAAAAAAAGAAGCAATTAAAAATTAATTCACTACGCATTTAAATCAATCTAAAAACATGTATAAGCATTTAAAAGCACAGAAATAATGATTATTAATTGACGTAACACATTACGTGTTATTTTTCAGATCAATAATATCAATTTGAACTGGCCAAAAAAAAAAAAAAAAAAAAGATATAAAGAGAATGGAGTTGTTTCCGAAATTTCTAAGAAATATTTTTTCCTGAAAGAGCATGCTTAAAAACATAGGATTTGACCATTTTTTAAATAATTTGACAAAGTTTAATATTCTTAAAAATTATTTTAATCGGTGCGCAGATTCAATTTCCTTTTTTTACACTTCTGCACATGACATCACAAGTGATGAAATATCATTCACTGATGCCATTACCGCAGAGCACAGTATTTAATTCGCTTCTGAATTATCATAAACTGGAAACGTGCTAGACAGCAAGCGTAAACATTCAGCGCGCCAAAGTTCATCACTTTTGATGTCATAAAGATTACGCCTTGTTTTAAAAATCGGACGTTTTGAAACATTAATTAAAAATTTAACGTTTTAAAAATAAAAGATTTTCCCGGCTCCGTGTTATTTCTTTTTCGTTCTATAAACTTCAGTTATTAAAAGTAGTACTTTTGACTAATGGAAACAACTTCATTAGGAAAAAAAAAGCGCGTAAATTTGACAAAGATAGAAAACAGTAAAGTTGATATCTGCTTGATGTTATAAAGTATTAAATTAAGAAGGTTTATTCCCCCATATTCCATGCGGGGAGAGGTATCTGCCTAGCTTGACACTCGCAATTTGTTTGATATCTTCTTAATTTATTTTTTGAGTGTCATTATTTTTCATGGCTAAAATGGCAAGTAGTGTTAATTTGCTCTGCCTCATTAATGAACACAAATACTGTTTAATGAATGTCAGCATCTTTTGCAAGCTGTGACAGTCACTCAGGCCTGATTAAGGCACATGTCTACTAGGCCCTGGGATTGGGGTCAATCCTCCTAAGGGGCTTCGAATTTTTAAAAAACCAATGACAGCATTAAAAAATCATGTATTTTTGTGAAAAAAAAAAATCACCAATCATGCTTTAAGTAAATGTTAAACATTATTTTGCGTTGACTCAATGTGATAGAATAGAGGGGGGGGGGGGCGGGCTTCCAAAGCATTGTAGGCCTTGGCCTCAATTTTAGTTAATCAGGCCCTGCAGTCACTGACACTAGTCTAGTTTGTAAAATTCTGAGTGGTATCCATAAATATGGAAATAAATCTTTCATGTTTGTTTTCTTTATTAGTTTTTAAATTTTACTTTAAAGTGATTTTATTTTGAATTAGTTAATGATGTACAGCTCAAAATGAATTTTTCAAAGGGAGGGGGGGGGTTGTGAATAAACCGTAAGCCCATGACATATAGAGGGTCAATAAATGCTCTGTATTTAATTTATTGTGTAAACAATGTGAAGTAATTTACTTGTGAATAAAATATTGATGTTCAATTCAAAGTAAGTTTTCTTGTTGTCGGAATTTCGGGGGTTGAGGGTGGGTGATTCAGCTAAAATATACACCTCTTCCTCTTCTGAAGATCAAAATAAGAGCACATTTGTTTTCAACAAACAACAGCAAACCACGCTGCGCTTCGACTCCTTTGGAACCGGTTCTATTGTAACCCAGGGACTGAATCTTGACGTTGTGCATGCTCCTCCTCTTTTTGTGTCACGTGAGCTTCGTTCCAATCCAAGTCGATTTTTTAAAAACTGAGTTGATTTTTGGGAGTTTTAAGTAGAAGACTATTCAAATCAATCAACGTTCCGCGATTACCAGAACCATGCAGGTTCCTCATTGACAGTAGATAAAAATTTTAAATGATTAAGCTTTCTACTATTGTGTGCCAATAATGAAATCGTTACCAATTGCGTAAATAAAGGTTTAGAATTGTTCTTGAAACTTACTTGAGAAAGATTATTTATAACTTCAGTTCAATATGAATCTAAAGTCCCAAACGAATGCTTTCATAAGCAGGAAAAATGTGTTCTTTCGATTGCTATCAACGGGTTAGTCCAAACACATAAAATAAAATACTTTTTTTTTTTTTTTTTTTGAGCAATCACGAATTGCGTACTATTCTCACTTTCCCAAGTTTGATGTTGCTCTGATTTTTCAGATTTCCATGACAATGGTTGTTTTTAGTACTTATTTAGGAGGGAAAATTTCGCCTTCATAGTTACAAACCATGTGCGGTTTGATTTTATTTATATTTTTTTCAGGGCTGTTTTTTTTTTTTTTTTTTTTTTTTTTTTTTAGCAATAACGAATTATATACTATCCTCGCTTCACCAAAAAGGATGTTACTCTCCTTTAACAGACTACCATGACGATGGTTGTTTTTAGTATTTATTTAGAGAGCGAAATTTTCGTCATCATAGTTACAAATCGTCGGCGGATTGGTTTTATTATTATAATTATTATTAGTATTATTATTTTTCAGGGCCTAACTCAAGCAGACTTAACATTTAAAAAAGAAGGTTTTTTGGGTAAAAATTGCGTTTTTTCAGGCGAAAACACCTGTATGGATGAATTTAAACAATAAAACTATCTAAATTCAAAATTTCTCGATTACTCATTCCCATCAGTTAACACTGATAAGAAATAAAAATACATAACGTAATACGCTGTAAATAATCTTTATGATAAATGTACTGGTGAATATCGGCCATAAAATCACAATCTTAATTACTGCATCCATATCACTATTTTATTTTTCATGGATATGCCTCGTATTATCTATTCTGGAAAATCATGAGTCATAATAGGACGGGTGCAGATTTCTTTACCATTTCCATTCCATCTGTAGAAATATGAACTTCAACGAGTAGGGTCCTATCGCAATTCGTGTTTGCGGAAACGTCAAGATATCAAAATTTAAATGATTTTTTTCTCTCTAAATAACAGCGGACAGCACGGAAAAGAAAACGTAACTAAACTTTCACGTGTTGCTACCCCCAAAAGTAGGATCAAGGGAAAATTTTAAATCTTTTTCAAAGCATTTCTTGCTGAAATAAGAAGTATTTTGTTTATTTAACAGAAACTGGCAACCGATGAAATTTTTAAATCAGTGATCTTTCCCTCGTCACTAATCGCATGCATGAATAAAAGCTGAGGATTAAAATGGATGATAATGCTTATGGATGAAAAGATATCCGACAAAAGCTTTTGTCGGATGTCTTTTCATCCACAAGCTCATTTCTTTTGCATTGATGAAGGCTTTCTTTGTAACGCTGAAACACGTGCCTGCAATAATCTGCAATTTGTGCTTTCTGACGTTGTTACTTCTTACTTTACCTTTCAGCACAAAGACATTCATTTATCTTACGTCATGGTTTTGAAAAACTGTTAGATTTATCAATGTGGTATATTTTCGTGCTATAATAAGTCACCTTTTACTATGTTTTAAAAAATGGTTTCAAAGGCACTTTTAGATAATGTGTTGACTCACATAAATGATATTGGCATGTTTTCTTTCTAAAAAAGAATGTGTAAGAAAATTTTAAAACAACGATTATCAGGCCCGTCATTTCAAATTTTTCCAGTTGGAGGGGACAAACGATTGACTGCGTATGAAGTGTTCAATTTTGCACTCCAAAGATGTAACAGGAATTTTATTAAAGTGCACATTTGAAAAGAAAGAAAAAAAAATTGTACACCCCTGTTTTGGAGCTACAAGACTCGCGGTGATCAATGCATAAAGATGTGAGGTTATGTAGCAATTTAATACAAGATAGATGTATACACATACATACATGGGCGTATCTATAGAGTAGGCAAGGGAGAGCAGCTGCACCCTTAAAAATAGAAAATATTTAAAATTAAGCCAAAAAATTAAAGGCTGAAACTTAAAAAAAAAATTGGAATTAACTTATCAATGATTTTGGCTCTAGTAAGTGTCATTGATTTTGAAAATGTATATTTTTTCTTTGGAACAGTAAACTACTCCAATAAACATTGCAAAACATTATTGGTGACAGTATAAATAATTATAAAATCAGGAATACAAAATAAATATAAAACCATGAATTCCAGCAAGCTGTAAATAACTATTGAAAAAAATAGTTAATTTAATCCACTAGTGTCAACAATACATATATTCAGGGGTCAAAAAATACTAGTTGCCAGATCGTTTTAAATTTTAGAATTGGTCTAATCTAAACAGTAAAGTTATTTAAAATGTAATGTAATTAAATAACCTTGACAATGAGCGCATAAACATCCTATTTTTGGGTCATTCTCACAGAAATGCCCTCGTTATGTTTACGAATGTTTTATGATTTACACATATTTTTAGAAGTTTAAATGCTTTTCAGGCTACAGTTTAACAAGATAATAAACGTAAAAATAATTTCACACAAATATTTTTTGCTTACTATAATAAGCTTGCGTCTCCAGCGAGCTGCTTCAATCCATCACAATAGTAAATTAGCCCTCAGAATAGCATTAAAATAATAAAATGTTGAGGTGGTGAATTCAAGCGGTAACGGAAGAACGGTTTTTGGGAAAAAAAATCGATGTATTTCTGTCTGTGAGCTTATCAAACTATATATTTTTTTCAAAAACTGATGCGTAGACATTTATATACATCATACTAAGTTGCTTAAAAAGCCAAAGCCAAGAATTTTTCGTTTGTTGCTTTTTTTTTAAATCAAATTTAAAAAACGGCAACAGGAGGACATTTTTGCGACATGATTTTCACTCTATCATGTTCTCCCCAAAAGTTCAGCTAAATTATAAAATGGAAAATTCTATAAAAATTAGAGAACATACAGGAGTGTTCAATCATTCAATTTCTCAAAGCTAGTTTTAAAAAATAATTATTTTAAGAATATAAACTATGCGTTTGTTAAGGGAAACGGAAGAACAGTAACGGAAGAACAAGGAGTCCAAAGCAATTAAACTTTAATTTCAACTTAAAAACATTTATTCAGCTGATACAGCAGTCTGAATCAATGATATCTAATGTCTAAGCCTGAGCCATCTGTCACAATTCTGAATTCTTTAAATACTCAATAATTTTATCAGAATCCATAGAACATTTATATTCTTTCTCAGGAAACACAAAGATCATTCCCATACTATTATGCATTCTCAAACAAGCTATTTGTACTACTTTATCTTCTATATGAAGTACCTGTCCAAAATATTGCTCTTTGTTAATTTCTTTCCTTTCCATCCAGCTAACAAAACTTGTCCAAACGTTAATAAATCATTTGGCATATTCTTTTATGATTTGGTGTTTTTGATTCAGCTGTATGTTTGGTGTTTTTGATTGATCAGAGCCCGATCATTCTAATATTGGACACGGGGAACATTTCTGTTTCAGCCCCCCCCCCTTCCCCCGCGGAGGGGCCCAAAATATTTGAAGACACTGGCACACAAAATTAATTCTGTGCCCCGCCCCCCAATATATTCCCCCTTATGCTATTAAAGAAGCAATAAAATATTTCGATACTTGCGTATTAACACAGTTGTGCTAAATTTGGAGGTAACCTCATATCACAATATAGTATAAAGGTACATTTAAAAAGTAGAAGAGATAGTACGTTATAATTATATAAGATGTGGTTAAAATTTGCCCTTAACCGTAAACCGTAAACATAAAAATTATCTATGATATAACTTTTAATAGTAAATACAGAATAAACTGGGAGTGGGTTTTAGTATTTGCAAAAGATATCAAATTTTTAAGGGGATATTTTATTAACAAATAAGAGGGTTTTTTTCCTTGTCTTGGCATTTGCAAAAATATCAATGATATCATTGTGCTCTAGATTCTGAGTGAAATTATCATTTATTTTTAATTACTTTGATAAATTAGGAGGATTTTGGGCCCCCTGAAAACAAAGAGGGGGGGGGGGGTCTGTGCCCCACGTGCCCCTGCGGTAATCAGGATCTGATCTTCATTTTTAACATTATTTAAACTATCCTCAATCTGTTGACTTTGAAGTGAAATCTCCTTCGATTTCTTGAAGTACTTACTATATTCAATAACATAACTTGTTACAGGGTTCAAATAGTGCGTATTTTTTGATGAGAATGGATATTTCTCCATCTTTTTGAAAGTTGATCCTTGAATTTACTGATCCCTTCATAGTACGTTTAACAGTTAAATCAATGCTGTCAACAGTCCTTTCTTGTGACTTGTGGCAACAAATCTAAAAGCAATTTCAATATTGTATCGTTAAAATATAAATTTCAAGTTTGCAAGCAAATGTTTCTGCTGGAATTGGCTCGTCGTATTACAAACATGTCATACCAAAATGATTTTCACATGCTTAGGAATTTTTAACTGTAGTTTTCATGATTTTCATTTCATGCAATAGAAGAAATAAAATCACGAAGCATTAAAAAATTTTAATAAAAGTTTATTCCTTAAATAAAAGCACTTATAATTTTTGCACAAATATCACTTATATAGGTTTTACTTTAAAAAATAGTTTGTTTTCTACTAACATTCTTAAACATTACCCTGCATCAGCTTATAGATAAATGCCCTTCCGTTGCCGTATTTTTTTGTCCTTCCGTTACCATTAAAAACCATATAAATTAAATATTTATTAAAATTTCAACTATGCCTCCTTGACGCTTGACAAGGGTCAAAATTCTGCTTTGCATAAAAAAAACATTAGCTTCTATATCCCATAGGCTCTTCGTGAACTAATTGAGATGTAGTATTTCGGTAAAGGAAGGACATCAAATTGTCACTTAAGTTATGGACCTATATCATGGTTGAAATGAAGAAATTTGAATAAACTTACCAAACAGTTTAACTAGACTTCAAAGGATAAAAGTTTCCGTAAATATTATATGCTGATAATAAGTTTATTTAAATTACAGTATGTAACAAAGCAGAGATTTTTTGCTGCGTGAAAACTTGATTTTGCACTTGATTTTCTGAAAGTCATCAAACTATTTGGGGAAAACAGGTTAAGATTCAAGAATTTCAATTATTTCTGACGAGAATGGTATATGGCAAGTGGCAGATTATTAATTTTTAAAACTCAAGTGTCATGTTTCCTTTTTCTTGGAATTCACCTTTAGTATAGTTAACAGCTGAAAAAAGTAGAGATCCGAGTTCACCAAATCAGGTAACGTTTTTTTAACATTTGTCATTCCCCCACGCTGTTTTCATAAGAAAAGTATAATAAAACAATGCATGAAAAGTGAATAATCATCGTTACTTCCTTGTTTAAGATTATTTGTGTGCTTAGAGTCAGAAATCCATTACGCCTGGGTCCTGGCTATTGAAATCAAATTGCAGCAAGTCCCTCATTGTCATCCCTTCACTAATGTATACAATGGGGGAATGATTCTGAAATATTAATTCTGAAACATCACTCTGAATTTCAAATACATTTCTTTTATCACGTATTTTCTAATTCTAAGCGAATTCTTTTTATGTTTTGTTTCGTTTTCATAATTATTTTACGATTGCCACAACTTGCTGATTTGCAGTAACTATTTTTTTGTGGAAAAATGAGCCCCTGAATCTAAATATGACCACTGTCCCCCTCCCCTCACTTAAAACTTTTTCGAAGTCGCCTCCCCCATAAATAGTTTCCAGTATTTAGACAGTTAAATATTCATTATTTTATTTGGAGGGGAAGAGAACATTCATCTGAGGTAGCGACCCTTTATACTGAGAGATGCGACACAGGTGTACTGCGCGCTGATTGGTCACTGGCAAAAACCGTCCAACGCTCAAGTTCCCGTCCATAGGATTTGCATTGCGCGCAACACGCGCTCAAAGAAAAAAGGTGGATTCCTTTTAAAATACAGAAAACTATGCAATTTAATTTTTGGTTTTACATTCTTTGACGTGTTGGTTACCTATATCTTGCGTTCACTAAGGAGAAAATTTCCCCAGGAATTTGTGAAAAATTGTTTTGTTTTGCCAGGCTTACGTTCGAGGTTTTGTTTTTTGTATCCTAAGCGATATTTTCGACTTTGATGGCAAACCAATACATTTAGGATGTACTTTAATGTGTTAACTTACTTTCTTTCGAAATTCATAGTGTTTTCTTTCCTGTAATATTAGTTTTAATGCTGGATTTTCCAATTCATGAAAAAAGCATGCTTTGGCGACATTCGGGATTTAAACACGCGCCAATCAGGTTACTGTATTCAATGTTAAAAAGTTTGTATTTACAAACAAACAAAGCTGGATAATTGAAGGGTTCTCTTTTACGTGATTTATATAATAAAGTTGTTGCTTTAAAACCATTAGCAAGTGTACGTTTGCCTTTTTTTTTTTTTTTAATTTTTAAATCTGATGCTTTTTTGAACTTTTGAATCAATTGGCTTCTACATTCTAAAAACATTTTAGTTCTTTTTATTTCCTCCTGTTTTCGCAGGGTTTGCTGCTATATTAGTACATATAAATCCGACGTTTATTTTAAAATTATCATGATATCTGATGATTTCGATATTTGTTTTTGGAAACACGATGTGCAGTATCCTATATGAACATTACTTAGTTCCTCAGTTCTCGAGGCCATGTAGCATGGTGGATAAGGGACGCGTTTAGTGGTAGGGAGGGCGTCGGTTCGATTCCCGATGGGAGCACATCGTTTTCGTCAGCGCATTTTAAACTTTTAGTATTATCACTGCCATAATTAGTTTTATCACCAATTAAAATCCTATAATAATTTTTTATTAAATAAAAATTTGTAAAAAAATTTTAAAAAATAAAGATTTTTTTTTTAAGTAGAAGTATTTTGAAATGACTTGCACAAATAATGCACTCAATTATTCTTTTACAGAATTTAATTTCAATTGAGCGAAGAAACGATTTTCGTTGTAATTCAGTTCGACGGGTTTTTTTTTTTTTTCAAACAGAAATTTTTTGAAATTACTTGCACAAATAATGCACTCAATTATTCTTTTTCAGAATGAAATTTTAATTGAGCGAAGAAACGATTTTCGTCGTAATTCAGTTCTACGGATTTCTTCCTCATACGATATTAAAAGCTAATGTGCTTGAATTCAAAATGTTCTTGTAAAAAACAAGTTGAAACTTAAGTAGTTGAAACTTAATTCATCATTGAAATTTATTTAAAATATCATAAACAGATATTAATGAATTTTTAATGTGTTAAATGTGTTGGGGTGGTAAACATAACCTCGCAATATTGTGAAGGATACGCAGCGCTGCCGTGTTAGGTTTGCCTCAATATTATTATTAAAATTTTTTATAAACCTTTAACAAGATTTGATTTGCGTAGTGTTTAAAATATATTTCATTCATTAGTCTGTATCAAAGCAAAATGTATGGCAAAAAAAAAAAAAAAAGAAAAGAAAAGAAAAGAAAAAAAAAATCAAAATTCAGCTGTTTTAGATTTAACTACTCTCTTAACTAAATTTATTGAGCAGATTGCTTGTTTATTGTAATTAAATGCCTTAGGTTACTGGCTTTTCAAGTACCTTTCAATTTTTTTAAGGAACGAATCATGCAATTTGTCGGGAGTAAGGGGCCCCAACAAAACGGGGGGGGGGGGGCTAAGCTATAGCTTAAATCCGGCCCAGCCGAAGATTTATTTCGAAGGACTAAAGAGCAATATTGTGAAATACCACTTGTCCCAAATATATCAATCCTTGAAAATAAAAAAATAAAAAAAAAAACCACGATATGATACATAAACGGCCAAATTAAGTGTGGAATATTCATTCTTGACCGCATGAAACTGGCTGCTCTGCGCCAAACAAGCGATAACGCGCCAGGCGCGGACGCCCTCGCCAATTCGAGTTGGACGGTTTTTTCGACTCGGAAGTATGCGCAGAAACGCTATTTCAGCCTGTGTCGCATCTCTTAGTATAAAGGGTCGCTAATCTGAGGTGCAGGAGAGGTAAAACGTTCAAAAGCATGAACATTTGTGGCAGGGACCCCTCTTTATCCCTCCCCCCATGGGGGAGTACCCCCTTCCCCCATTCCGTACTCACTCATGGGGGGTACTACAGCAAAATTTGATAAACTATGAGGGCGATGCATTACCCCAGAAATATAACAATACATTAATTATAATACAGGAAGGTTCCTTACTGAGGATCTCGCTACTGATATTTATTTTTGACTTCTTAGTTCATACAGCTACAAAAGTGCATTTTTTATTTCATTTTGTATTTTTCATTTTACGTTTGCGTACACATTTTCATTAACTTATTCCTTCAACTTTATATAATAAAATAAAGGATTGGGATATAGGCTCAAAAATGTGCCTTTAATTTTAACCATTTTCGTACTTTTCCCACGGAAATGGGCGGAAAACAATTCGTCAACGCAAGGAGGAAGAGGACAGTTTTATTACGGTTTTAGGGGAAAAGAGGACCTTTTAAGTGTTGTCTTTGAAGAACACACACCCTCAGCAAAGTGATGCTTTTGATAAAAAGCAGAAGAAAAACAAGCATTGGTCATCGCAGAAAAACACTTTCTCACGATTGATTCAAAGCGTCCACCATACAGAAAAATGTTTAAAAAGAGCTATTAATTCGAACAATGGGAGCATGCCACAAGTGAAAAATTTTAAAGAGAAACTCGCTCTCATTGTGATGAAACAGATGTTCAATGAACCTAAGGAATTATTTTCGTGCTTGCAAAACCACATGTTCGACTCTCCACCTTATGATAATCATCTTTTTAAACTTGTTAAATTAATTTCTATCTGTTATTTAAAAGTTCGATTTCACCACTTTAGCAAATGCATTAATGAACTTTTAAGTAAAGAGAAGGTAAGACAAAGATTCAACAAATTAGTTTTATTTAAACATCAATAGATGATCCTGTTTAAGACGAACATTTTCATTTGTTGGGTTACATAGTAGGTTTAAACTCGGATTTTAATTCATTCCCTTTTGGATTTTTTTTTAATTAGATCATATCGGCTATTGTCAATTATCGGCAATTTAATAGCATAGTTATAAAAAAAAATACAGAAAATCTTTCGTTGTAATACAATGTTTTGTGTTTTATCGCCAGTCAATGTGCTATCGTTTTATGTTATCTTCAGGAATGAAATGTTTTCCATTTCAACATGCATTTTAATGAAATAGTTAAAATTTAATTTTTTTCATGAGGTATTTAGTCAAAAAATATATGAAATATAGCGGGATTTTTCCACTGTCATAAAATTATGGCTCGATGAGTGAAAATCATATTTTAAACAATTGGTTAAAAGTCAAATTGTTAAAACCATGTGAACGGTTGGTATGTCACTTAAACTTTGCGTATGTGTTCCGCGGGTCACAGGTTTTTCACCCCTGTATTTACCTAGAATTTTGTTAATCAAGTAAATAAATATTATATGTAAACATCAGGTGATGATTGTGTATTATGAATATTGCTTTTCTTATGGTCTCTTTATTCAGGCAAAAGTTGTATTAAAGGACGGGTCACAGGTTTGTCACCCCGGTATTTACCTAGAATTGTGTTAATCAAGTAAATAAATATATGTAAATATCAGGTGATGCTTCTGTATTATGAATATTGCTTTTCTTATGGTCTCTTTATTCAGGCAAAAGTTGTATTAAAGAGCTTTTGTTATTACTTAAAGTGTGTAAAAATTAGTTTCACTCCATTAATTTTTAGAAAAAACGAAATTCAGATTAAAAGTAATTATATAAATTTGTGAGATTTTTATTTCTTAATTTTATGACTTAAAAATATGCAAAATGACCATTTGTAATATATTTTCAACATCTCACGACGTTTATTTAAGTGTGTGTGTGTGAGGGAAACACATAATTGATTCTCTTTTTTTGCCAACTAACACACACTTCAAACTTGCCAAATAAGTGTGAACCCATTTCTTTGAAGCTTAGGTTCAATTTAATCTAAGAAATTATGACTATTTATTAAACCGTGTAATCTTTACTTCAGACAAATCTTTTTATGTATGGGTGAGACAGGTTGAAACAGGATATTTATTAAAATTTGCTTCAAAACTATTCAAAAGTAATTATTTTAATGTATACATTTAATGTACATACAGTATTTCTTTAAAATATTTCGCTCAATCAAATGTCATTTTGTAATTTAGTTTGTGTATTTCTCACCTGTTAAACGTTCTATAATTGCATATAATCTTAAGGATTTTGTTTTTCAATGTACTCATTACACATTTTTATATGCTGAATGAAATTTAATGATACTTTTTTCGTTAAGTGCTTAATTATAAAATATAGAAGAGATTGCATGACTTTTCAAGTATCACAAAACCATGATTAAATTAGAAAAATTAAATTTCAAGTTGTTGAGAGTAAATCTTGTATTATTTCTTTCAAGTAACTCGAAATTGTACGTCAATATCAAATCAAGTATTATATATTTTTAATATTAAGTTCGTATAAATATGAAGTATGTCTTACAATTGTGTGTCACTGTTTGGGACTGAGATCGAACGATTTAGAAGATTTTAGATTGGGGAATCGTTTGAGCTATAATAGCCATAATTCCATTCATACATCTATATTTTGTTAGTGCAAGGCATTCAAAACTCTTTTGTTATTGATTGCATCAAATGGCTAGTTGTAACTCAATTGAATTTATAAGTAATACAGAAGTACCATACAGCAGTGAGGCAATTATTTGTAGTATCTCACTCTTCCTGTCTCACTGTTCTCTCATTGTAATATATAAACTCAATTAACGCCATTTTCAGACCCCCACTCCCCCCCCCCCAAAAAGCGTTAAATAACAGGCTAAAGCATCAGTCGGTAAAGTTAATGTAACAGTTTTAGACACAATGCAGATATTTTAGTTCGATGGGGTCAAATTATGATGACATAGTCATTTCCTTTGCATCAGGTTTGAAAGCAACCTTTTATTTAAATATTGTTCACAGACAGTAGCGTAACTAGGGGTTGGCAGGAGTGGCTCTCGCCAGGGGCGCAGCAGACAGAGGAGCGGCATGTCGGCTGATTAAACAAAAAATTTTTAAGAGTTTTTTTTTTTAATCATATAAATTGAAAAATGCTTTAAAAAATTGCAAAAAAAATTCTCAAGATAAAGAGCTAGAAGGGGTTCATATATATTTACACACATACATAACATCTACTGAGTTGGAACATTGAGCATCGTTGAAAACAATTCTAAAAAAGAAAATAAGAAAAAAAAACTTTTTTTTTTGAGGACACAATGAGTTGCAATGTGGGCGACTGGGGTTTGGGGGGGGGGCGTAATTTCTTTAGTTCGCCAGGGGAGCTAGACCCCATAGTTACGCTACTGTTCACAGAATGTCGAATTGATTTTTCAAAATTTTACCAGTCTGGAATTAGCCTAAACATAAAAGAAATTTTTGCTGTCTCACTCTTCTTCCTGTCTCACTTTGCCTAATTCTCTTTTATACTTTCTACGTCTCATGTTCTTTTTCCCCCCCTTTTTGCGGGGCAAATATATAGCTGCTTTTTTTTTTTCTTCCCTTCACTCCTAAATTTAGCATTTCTCACTCCAAAATAATTTTTTGTTACTCCAATGCGGAAATTTTACTACTCAAACATTATTTTCTGCCCTACAAAATACATTTCTTTGCTTTAAAATCATATCTTCTTTGTTTCATTTTCCGCAGTTTTTAAAAATTCAAAAATTTATCTTTGTACATATTTTGCTCATGCAATCAAAGTCAACAAGAAGTGTATATTTGACTTACTATAGAAAACTTGTATCATTTCATTATTATCATTTGTATTGTTTTGTGTATACAAGAAATGGTTTCATGAATTTAATATTTCGATTTTTGAATTCATTGATTTATTACACTTGTTTTATTTATAGTACGAACAGGAACTGAAATACATATTTTTTTTTTTACAAACGTATTGAGTTGAAATTTTATTCTTTCTTTCATCTTCATTTTTAGGAACAATTGGAAGTAATTGTACTATTATACATAGCATACAAGAACATGGACTTGATTGAAATAATGAGTTTCAATTCAGTCACAAACCTATTTTAAAAATATAAAAAAAAATATTTCACAAACAAAAATCCCCCATATGTGCAAGGGCGGACACAGAAATAATTTTTGGGAGGGGCACCGAAAGGTAACCCCCCCCCCCGATACAATTAAAAAATAAAATAAACAATATCATGGGTTTTTTATTAATGCTTTCAAAAATCCCTTAAGCCAATAAATCTTCTTTAAAGAGCAGAAATATTGTACAGTAAATTATTTCTAACCTGGACACTTATGGAATGGAACAAAAATATTCTGATTGGGGGGGGGGGGTGCACCATAAAGGGGGATTGGATAAAACATTGTCGCCGCAAAAGCAACAGCAGGATATCTTACTATATGGATTCGCCCTCAAAATGTGTTCAGAATATCGGGGGTGTTCACATTACGGAGTGTTCAAAGAGAAAGTCAATATTAATTTCTTCCAATGTGGTCGCAAAATCTTTTCTTTTCTTTTTTTTTTTGAAATTTTATACCTATAAACTGTTTAACCTTATATAATTTCACCACAATTGTATAAAAATACACGGTATTACTTAGAAATATTTTCATAATGATTAAACCAAGAGGATATTAATACATAATTTGTACTTTTTTCTATCAACGAAGAATGAATGAATAAACGATTTAAAATAATTAATAATAAAATTGGGAATTTAGACATATTTTTTTTCCAACTATTTCTTTACATTGCAAAAGAAATAGTTCTCAAAAAGATGAAAATATAATGCGATACGTCACAAATCTGTAAAAAGAACTGGGAATTGTGTAAAAGGAAAATCGATAAGTTCATTTCTTCAATAAATTCTTTTCTAACGATCAAAAAAAAAAAAAAAAAAAAAAAAAAAAATCTGTGATTCAAAAATTAGTATGTACTTCATAATTATAGCTAAAAGCCAAATTAAGAGGTTTTTTTTTATTTTATTTTTTTTTTTAATGTTTTTGAAAAAAAAAATTTTTTTAATAAATATTATGAAGACAACACAATGCTTAAAAAATATCTGCTGAATATTTGAGAAAGAAAACCTAAAACTTCCCTGCAGAAAAGAGATAAACATACAAAAACAATATTGTGAATGTGAAAACCCTTGTTTTCGTTTCACTTTAATTTTCGCTAGCTCATCATTATCGCGAAATATTTAAACTTTCTGTTCTATTCACATACAATTCACTAAATTTTTTATCTCGCAAAGTCACCGATACGTTCATTTTCGCAAAAATTACGACTCGTGTAACTGTTTTTACAGAAGGTAAATGGTTAATAAATTGAAATAAATCTGCATTTGTTTAAAAAGTACTGTGTTAAATAATCCTACATTCTCGATGAAAAATACTAAAATTTTTAATTATACAATTAAAATTTGAATTAACAAATTATCTGTTAATTCTTACTCTTATTAAGCGAAACAAACAAAAAACGAAGGAAAAGAAAAACATATCTCCTAGCGCTCCGAGCGATGGAAGTTCCCTCCCTCTCCTTCTACGTCATCTCACGTCACCCCGAGTCTTGGCAATAATGGTTGCCGAAAAGGAGCCAAATTTTTATTCTTTTACTAAATAAAAGTAAAGAATTGTTTTGTTTAATGATGTACATATTCAGCAGACCGACAACGTGATGTGGTTAAAAACCGGTCATTTGATAACAAAAAGCAAATGGGTTATTTTTAAATATTTTTTAAAGCTTGCGAGCTTCCTCGTAGACTCCAATGCTAATGCCGGCTCCACACTCTCCCTGAAAAGCACGAGAGGTTTTTTTTTGCCGAGAGATCTGTGACGTCATGGCGAGGGAAGCGTTGAACGAGAGAGCCGTTCACACTCTCGGGCGAGGTGTTTGCGCACGCAGAAGCCGGTGATGTCACGAGCATTCGCGCGCGTTTCAACTGTCAATCCGCTTGTTTGTTTACAAAATGGACCACGAAGTAGATGCAGATTTTGCGATGTGCCTGTATTCTTTTTACATACAACTACCTACACATTTACAACACCAAGAAGGCAAAAAAGAAGTCGAGGAAGAAGAGATGGTGGTTGACAAATATGTTTATCCGCTATTTTTATGAAACTGTTTTATGACAACAAATGTGAATTTAAAAATTAAGATTACAACCAAAAATGGCCACAATATTATACAATTTAGTTATAAAAATAAAATATAAAGATCTGTACTCATGATTTTCATAGCATTGAATTACACTGTGCGTCAAAAAAAAAAAAAAAAAAAAAAAAAAAACCCCTTCGAAATGCTTCTGACATTTTGTCGGCTGATTCTTATGTAAAATGACCCCCTGAATCCGAATATGACCTCCGTTTTCCTCCTATACGTCCCAATTTTATTAAAGTCCCCCTTCCCCCCAAGTTTTTTAAAAATTTCCTTAGTTTTTGAGCAAGTATTTTTTTTTTTTTTTTTGAGGTGAAAGGAGCTTTATATTAACTGCTAATAATAGTTTTGATGGGCAAGAGAAGTTCAAAGTTCAAGATTATGGACACCGATCGCAAAAAGGGGGACTTGGGGTGTATACCCCCCCCCAACCAATATTAGAAAAATAACGAAAAACGATCTTTTTATTCTGCTTTTTTAAAAAAGATGTTTGTAAAAAAAATTTCGGTGCAGAATGAGAGTATAAGAATCTCTTCTATGAATGACTCCTATATCCAAAAAAGATTTTCGCGATGTAAAACAAATTTAAAGAAAAAAAAGTGTCTGTGCATGTGGCACGTTGCATACGAGTTGAATCGCAGGTTTTCATTCGAAAAGACATTCTTCTGGCTGATTCTAAGGTAAAATGACCCCTTGTTTCCCAATACGACCACTTTCCTCCCATCTCGCCCCCCTTTTTAGAACTTCCCATACCCCTCCTCTGATTCAGAGCCATTTTTTTTTTTTAATTTGAAAGGGGAAAAGAGCATTATATTAACTGTAAACATTAACCGTAAGACATGTGCAAAGCTCAAAATCTTGTGCATATGTGGCAAAAAGGAAAACATGGGGGCACTCCTCCCCCCCCCCCCAAACACACTGCGCAGCAAAAAAAAAAAAAAAACTTTCAAATGATTCTGAGGCTATTCCGCCTGATTCTTCTGCTAATTGACCCCCTGAATCCAAATATGATCTCCGTTTTCCTCCTACACGTACCGATTTTTGTAGAAAATCCCCCCTTTTTGAATTTGGGGGGGGGGGGGCAAGTTTTATTTGTTGCTACATATGCACAAAATTTTGAGCTTTGCACATCTCTAGTCATTCAGGGTAATGTTTACGGTTATTGTAATGCTGTTTTCCCACTCCAAGTTTTAAAAAAATGGCTCTGATTTAAAGAAGGGGGGGGGGGAAATCTAAAAGGGGGCCGAGATGGGGGAAAGGTGGTCGTATTTGGAAACAAGGAGTCATTTTACATAAGAAGCAGCCAAAAGAAATGCGATTCCATGCATCAAACCTTTTGCTTATTTTAATGATCCGTGTGCTTTGCGTTCCAAATTATAGGCTCTGTTTGAAAAATTTCCAAAAATTTCAACTCCAAAGAGTTGTTCCAAACCTAATTATTAGACATGGCTAACTGCGATTTGCTTTCTGAAAACCAAAACAAAGCAAATTTCGCGCGGCGGACAGATGGCGCTGCAGTAGCCTCTCGCGCTCCTTTGACTCGGGAACAATTTACCGACATTTACTGGAGGCAACGCGAGACATTCGCGAGAGACACCAAGAGGCGCCGAGTTCCCCATCCACACTCTACCCCTTGTCTTGTCTTGTGCTCTCGTTGGAGAGTCTGGAGCCGGCTTTATATTAACTGCTAATAATAGTTTTGATGGGCAAGAGAAGTTCAAAGTTCAAGATTATGGACACCGATCGCAAAAAGGGGGACTTGGGGTGTATACCCCCCCCCCCCACCAATATTAGAAAAATAACGAAAAACGATCTTTTTATTCTGCTTTTTTAAAAAAGATGTTTGTAAAAAAAATTTCGGTGCAGAATGAGAGTATAAGACTCTCTTCTATGAATGACTCCTATATCCCAAAAAGATTTTCGCGATGTAAAACAAATTAAAAAAAAAAAAGTGTCTTGTGCATGTGGCACGTTGCATACGAGTTGAATCGCAGGTTTTCATTCGAAAAGACATTCTTCTGGCTGATTCTAAGGTAAAATGACCCCTTGTTTCCCAATACGACCACTTTCCTCCCATCTCGCCCCCCTTTTTAAAACTTCCCATACCCCTCCTCTGATTCAGAGCCATTTTTTTTTTAATTTGAAAGGGGAAAAGAGCATTATATTAACTGTAAACATTAACCGTAAGAGATGTGCAAAGCTCAAAATCTTGTGCATATGTGGCAAAAAGGAAAACATGGGGACACTCCTCCCCCCCCCAAACACACTGCGCAGCAAAAAAAAACTTTCAAATGATTCTGAGGCTATTCCGCCTGATTCTTCTGCTAATTGACCCCCTGAATCCAAATATGATCTCCGTTTTCCTCCTACACGTACCGATTTTTGTAGAAAATCCCCCCTTTTTGAATTTGGGGGGGGGGGGGGCAAGTTTTATTTGTTGCTACATATGCACAAAATTTTGAGCTTTGCACATCTCTAGTCATTCTGGGTAATGTTTACGGTTATTGTAATGCTCTTTTCCCACTCCAAGTTTTAAAAAAATGGCTCTGATTTAAAGAAGGGGTGGGGGAAAATCTAAAACGGGGCCGAGATGGGGGAAAGGTGGTCGTATTTGGAAACAAGGAGTCATTTTACATAAGAAGCAGCCAAAATGCGATTCCATGCATCAAACCTTTTGCTTATTTTTATGATCCGTGTGCTTTGCGTTCCAAATTATAGGCTCTGTTTGAAAAATTTCCAAAAATTTCAACTCCAAAGAGTTGTTCCAAACCTAATTATTAGACATGGCTAACTGCGATTTGCTTTCTGAAAACCAAAACAAAGCAAATTTCGCGCGACGGACAGATGGCGCTGCAGTAGCCTCTCGCGCTCCTTTGACTCGGGAACAATTTACCGACATTTACTGGAGGCAACGCGAGACATTCGCGAGAGACACCAAAAGAGGCGCCGAGTTCCCCATCCACACTCTACCCCTTGTCTTGTCGTGTGCTCTCGTTGGAGAGTCTGGAGCCGGCGTAAGACCATCTCCTAAGCCTAACGAGGGGAACATTGGGAACACTCTACCCCAATCCGATTCGACCCCATCCGCTCTCCAGGGTTACTATACAGCTCAATGGAGGCGACCGATCCATTGAGCTGTATAGTAACCCTGGAGAGCGGATGGGGTCAAATCGGATTGGGGTAGAGTGTAACCTTCGAATCTCGCCAATGTTCCCCTCGTTAGGCTTAGGAGATGGTCTTAGCATTGGAGTCTACGAGGAAGCTCGCAAGCTTTAAAAAATATTTAAAAATAACCCATTTGCTTTTTGTTATCAAATGACCGGTTTTTAACCACATCACGTTGTCGGTCTGCTGAATATATACATCATTAAACAAAACAATTCTTTACTTTTATTTAGTAAAAGAATAAAAATTTGGCTCCTTTTCGGCAACCATTATTGCCAAGACTCTGGGTGACGTGAGATGACGTAGAAGGAGAGGGAGGGAACTTCCATCGCTCGGAGATATGTTTTTCTTTTCCTTCGTTTTTTGTTTGTTTCGCTTAATAAGAGTAAGAATTAACAGATAATTTGTTAATTCAAATTTTAATTGTATAATTAAAAATTTTAGTATTTTTCATCGAGAATGTAGGATTATTTAACACAGTACTTTTTAAACAAATGCAGATTTATTTCAATTTATTAACCATTTACCTTCTGTAAAAACAGTTACACGAGTCGTAATTTTTGCGAAAATGAACGTATCGGTGACTTTGCGAGATAAAAAATTTAGTGAATTGTATGTGAATAGAACAGAAAGTTTAAATATTTCGCGTGGCTTAAATTTTCGCGATAATGATGAGCTAGCGGAAATTAAAGTAAAACGAAAACAAGGGTTTTCACATTCACAATATTGTTTTTGTATGTTTATCTCTTTTCTGCAGGGAAGTTTTAGGTTTTCTTTCTCAAATATTCAGCAGATATTTTGTAAGTATTGTGTTGTCTTCATAATATTTATTAAAAAAAAATTTTTTTTTCAAAAACATTAAAAAAAAAACCTCTTAATTTGGCTTTTAGCTATAATTATGAGGTACATACTAACATACTAATTTTTGAATCACAGATTTTTTTTTTTTTTTTTTTGATCGTTAGAAAAGAATTTATTGAAGAAAAGAACTTATCAATTTTCCTTTTACACAATTCCCAGTTTTTTTTACAGATTTGTGACGTATCGCATTATATTTTCATCCTTTTGAGAACTATTTCTTTTGAAAATGTAAAGAAATAGTTGGAAAAAAAAAATATGTCTAAATTCCCAACTTTATTATTAATTATTTTAAATCGTTTATTCATTCATTCTTCGTTGATAGAAAAAAGTACAAATTATGTATTAATATCCTCTTGGTTTAATCATTATGAAAATGTTTCTAAGTAATACCGTGTATTTTTATACAATTATGGTGAAATTATATAAGGTTAAACAGTTTATAGGTATAAAATTTCAAAAAAAAAAAAAAAAAATGAAAAAGAAAAGATTTTGCGACCACATTGGAAGAAATTAATATTGACTTTCTCTTTGAACACTCCGTAATGTGAACACCCCCGATATTCTGAACACGTTTTGATGGCGAATCCATATAGTAAGATATCCTGCTGTTGCTTTTGCGGCGACAATGTTTTATCCAATCCCCCTTTATGGTGCACCCCCCCCCCCCAATCAGAATATTTTTGTTCCATTCCATAAGTGTCCAGGTTAGAAATAATTTACTGTACAATATTTCTGCTCTTTAAAGAAGATTTATTGGCTTAAGGGCTTTTTGAAAACATTATTAAAAAACCCATGATATTGTTTATTTTATTTTTTAATTGTATCGGGGGGGGGGGGGGGCGGGGTTACCTTTCGGTGCCCCTCCCAAAAATTATTTCTGTGTCCGCCCTTGCACGTATGGGGGATTTTTGTTTGTGAAATATTTTTTTATATTTCTAAAATAGGTTTGTGACTGAATTGAAACTTATTATTTCAATCAAGTCCATGTTCTTGTATGCTATGTATAATAGTACAATTACTTCCAATTGTTCCTAAAAATGAAGATGAAAAAAAGAATAAAATTTCAACTCAATACATTTGTAAAAAAAAAAAAATATGTATTTCAGTTCCTGTTCGTACTATAAATAAAACAAGTGTAATAAATCAACGAATTCAAAAATCGAAATATAAAATTCATGAAACCATTTCTTGTATGCACAAAACAATACAAATGATAATAATGAAATGATACAAGTTTTCTATAGTAAGTCAAATATACACTTCTTGTTGACTTTGATTGCATGAGAAAATATGTAGAAAGATAAATTTTTGAATTTTTAAAAACTGCGGAAAATGAAACAATGAAGATATGATTTTAAAGCAAAGAAATGTATTTTGTAGGGCAGAAAATAATGTTTGAGTAGTAAAATTTCCGCATTGGAGTAACAAAAAATTATTTTGGAGTGAGAAATGCTAAATTTAGGAGTGAAGGGAAGAAAAAAAAAAGCAGTTATAATTCAGTTTCGCGTTATTTTGGTTTTACTAAAAAATTTCAAAGTGTTTGGGAGCCACTGTAAGTAGGAAACAGAGTGATTTCAGTTACTTTTAAATTTTCATTTTGAAGTTTAAACGACCATTTAATAGGTATTTAAACTATAGCTAAGCTTTTAAGTTAAAAAGAATATACAGATAATTATTTGACAGTTTCTGGTTCAAATGTTCATTACACACAAACTTTTCAATTAAATCTAATTTTCCGCAATGCTTACATGGTGCAATTGTGCATAGCTTAAAAGAAAACATTTTATGTAATTATAACTGAAAAATGAATAGTAACAACACAAATTATTATAGGCAAAAAAAAAGCGGAATCGCACTTAATGATTCAGCCAGAATTAAGATTCGGCTTGGCCACTTCGTCTTCTCTCTAATTTAAAAGTATTTTCATTGCATTTGTTTACTTCTGATAAATTATCTGAAGGAGGTAATAGCTAATAATTAATATTATTAATAATAAGCGGTTTGTTGATGGTACCTGAGCCATAATAATCAAATAGTTGTTGGAATAGACTGGATATGGATATGTTGTGAGAAAGTGGACGCTTTGAATCAATCGTGAGAAAGTGTTTTTCTGCGATGACCAATGCTTGTTTTTCTTCTGCTTTTTATCGAAAGCATCACAATGCTGAGGATGTGTGTTCTTCGAATGAAACCCCCCTCCCCCGCTTGAAGATAGCAGTACAAAGAAGACAACACTTAAAAGGTCCTCTTTTCCCCTAAAACCGTAGTAAAACTGTCCTCTTCCTCCTTGCGTTGACGAATTGTTTTCCGGCCATTTCCGTGGGAAAAGTACGAAAATGGTTAAAATTAAAGGCACATTTTTGAGCCTATATCCCAATCCTTTATTTTATTATATAAAGTTGAAGGAATAAGTTAATGAAAATGTGTACGCAAACGTAAAATGAAAAATACAAAATGAAATAAAAAAATGCACTTTTGTAGCTGTATGAACTAAGAAGTAAAAAATAAATATCAGTAGCGAGATCCTCAGTAAGGAACCTTCCTGTATTATAATTAATGTATTGTTATATTTCTGGGGTAATGCATCGCCCTCATAGTTCATCAAATTTTGCTGTAGTACCCCCCATGAGTGAGTACGGAATGGGGGAAGGGGGTACTCCCCCATGGGGGGAGGGATAAAGAGGGGTCCTTGCCACAAATGTTCATGCTTTTGAACGTTTTACCTCTCCTGCACTTCAGATGAATGTTCTCTTCCCCTCCAAATAAAATAATGAATATTTAACTGTCTAAATACTGGAAACTAATTATGCGATGCGACTTCGAAAAAGTTTTAAGTGAGGGGAGGGGGACAGTGGTCATATTTAGATTCAGGGGCTCATTTTTCCACAAAAAAATAGTTACTGCAAATCAGCAAGTTGTGGCAATCGTAAAATAATTATGAAAACGAAACAAAACATAAAAAGAATTCGCTTAGAATTAGAAAATACGTGATAAAAGAAATGTATTTGAAATTCAGAGTGATGTTTCAGAATTAATATTTCAGAATCATTCCCCCATTGTATACATTAGTGAAGGGATGACAATGAGGGACTTGCTGCAATTTGATTTCAATAGCCAGGACCCAGGCGTAATAAATTTCTGACTTTAAGCACACAAATAATCTTAAACAAGGAAGTAACGATGATTATTCACTTTTCATGCATTGTTTTATTATACTTTTTTTATGAAAACAGCGTGGGGGAATGACAAATGTTAAAAAAACGTTATCTGATTTGGTGAACTCGGATCTCTACTTTTTTCAGCTGTTAACTATACTAAAGGTGAATTCCAAGAAAAAGGAAACATGACACTTGAGTTTTAAAAATTAATAATCTGCCACTTGCCATATACCATTCTCTTCAGAAATAAATGAAATTCTAGAATCTTAACCTGTTTTCCCCAAATAGTTTGATGACTTTCAGAAAATCAAGTGCAAAATCAAGTTTTCTGTTTAGGTTTTTACGCAGCAAAAAATCTCTGCTTTGTTACATACTGTAATTTAAATAAACTTATTATCAGCATATAATATTTAGGGTAACTTTTATCCTTTGAAGTCTAGTTAAACTTTTTGTAGCTGCAAAACAGGGGTGTACAATTTTTTTTCTTTCTTTTCAAATGTGCACTTTAATAAAATTCCTGTTACATCTTTGGAGTGCAAAATTGAACATTTCATACGCAATCAATCGTTTGTCCCCTCCAACTGGAAAAATTTGAAATGACAGGCCTGATAATCGTTTTTTTTTAAATTTTCTTACACATTCTTTTTTAGAAAGAAAACATGCCAATATTATTTATGTGAGTCAACACATTATCTAAAAGTGCCTTTGAAACCATTTTTTTAAAACATAGTAAAAGGTGACTTATTATAGCACGAAAATATACCACATTGATAAATCTAACAGTTTTTCAAAACCATGACATAAGATAAATGAATGTCTTTGTGCTGAAAGGTAAAGTAAGAAGTAAGAACGTCAGAAAGCACAAATTGCAGATTATTGCAGGCACGTGTTTCAGCGTTACAAAGAAAACCTTCATCAATGCAAAAGAAATGAGCTTGTGGATGAAAAGACATCCGACAAAAGCTTTTGTTGGATATCTTTTCATCCATAAGCATTATCATCCATTTTAATCCTAAGCTTTTATTCATGCATGCGATTAGTGACGAGGGAAAGATCACTGATTTAAAAATTTTATCGGTTGCCAGTTTCTGTTAAATAAACAAAATACTTCTAGTTTCAGCAAGAAAAGCTTTGAAAAAGATTTAAATTTTTCCCTTGATCCTACTTTTGGGGGTAGCAACACGTGAAACTTTAGTTACGTTTTCTTTTCCGTGCTGTCCTCTGTTATTTAGAGAGAAAAAAATCATTTAAATTTTGATATCTTGACGTTTCCGCAAACACGAATTGCGATAGGACCCTACTCGTTGAAGTTCATATTTCTACAGATGGAATGGAAATGGTAAAGAAATCTGCACCCGTCCTATTATGACTCATGATTTTCCAGAATAGATAATACGAGGCATATCCATGAAAAATAAAATAGTGATATGGATGCAGTAATTAAGATTGTGATTTTATGGCCGATATTCACCAGTATTATTAGCAGCGTATTATTTACAGCGTATTACATTATGTATTTTTATTTCTTATCAGTGTTAACTGATGGGAATGAGTAATCGGGAAATTTTGAATTTAGATAAAGTTTTATTGTTTAAATTCATCCATACAGGTGTTTTCGCCTGAAAAAACGCAATTTTACCCAAAAAACCTTCTTTTTTAAATGTTAAGTCTGCTTGAGTTAGGCCCTGAAAAAAAAAATAATAATAATAATTATAATAATAAAACCAATCCGCCGACGATTTGTAACTATGATGACGAAAATTTCGCTCTCTAAATAAATACTAAAAACAACCATCGTCATGGTAGTCTGTTAAAGGAGAGTAACATCCTTTTTGGTGAAGCGAGGATAGTATATAATTCGTTATTACTAAAAAAAACAGCCTTGAAAAAAATATAAATAAAATCAAACCGCACATGGTTTGTAAGTATGAAGGCGAAATTTTCCCTCCTAAATAAGTACTAAAAACAACCATTGTCATGGAAATCTGAAAAATCAGAGCAACATCAATCGTGGGAAAGTGAGAATAGTACGCAATTCGTGTTGCTCAAAAAAAAAAGTATTTTATTTTATGTGTTTGGACTGACCCGTTGATAGCAATCGAAAGAACACATTTTTCCCGCTTATGAAAGCATTCGTTTGGGACTTTAGATTCATATTGAACTGAAGTTATAAATAACCTTTCTCAAGTAAGTTTCAAGAACAATTCTAAACCTTTATTTACGCAATTGGTAACGATTTCATTATTGGCACACAATAGTAGAAAGCTTAATCATTTAAAATTCTTATCTACTGTCAATTCTTATGAGTTAACAAACAAAACACTTGTAATTGGTTTTAGTAAGGGATTTTCAATTTTCTCTCATGATTCTGCTTTTACGACTAGCAAAACTCAGTAGTTGTGATTATCTTTCTTTTTTGCTTGTTTTTTCATTTCTTATAAAAAAAAATTTGAATTTAAGACGCGCTTTTTCCCGCGAGATTCATCTGAAAATGAGCTAAGGCAATCGAGGTCGCGATTATTTTAATTTTTTAATTTAATATAAGTTCTTGTACTACTAACTACTGTAATATATTTCACGTAAAATATAAGTGTCAAGTCCACCCTTTATGGTTTTACAACAGGATACGGTACACAACACAACAATACTTCATTTAAGTTTCATTTGCATCAATTATTTCCTTTCAAGAGAAAAGCAAAACTGCCAGTCTTCCCAAAAAGCGCAGCTATTACATAACTGGTTGCATCCAATGAGATCAGCGATCGCATCCTCGTTAACACGCCCTGCAGTGCATCAGCAAAAATCGTAACGCCAGCGAAACAGCGATAATCTTACAAATCTAGTCTTCCACTCTACCCCGTTCTCCCGCCAAGCGAGCTCAAGTTTCCACTATTGTAGGTTTTCTCCATTTTATAGAGCTCACTGGACCGATCCTTGTTTCCGAATGCACTGCAAAGAGTTGTTGCCAGATTTTAGACATAACAATTGGCATTTCTATATTTTTCTAATGGGGCCGTGGTAGCCTGATCGGTAGGGCATTGGACTCGGGGCCGGAGGGGCTCGGGTTCGATCCCCGCTGGTCGAAGACCCACCGTCGTCCTTAAAGGGGACTGGGCGACGTTAAATATGCTCGTGGTCTCAATGTCCTCCAAGTGAAACGATACCTCTGGGGGTGCTAGTACCAGGTAGCTATTAGCTCTTGGACTAGTTCTAAATTCTCATTAACTGCTCGATCCGGTGATGGTGCTGCCATCTATCGGTATATAAAAAACAATGGAGGCAAGGCACTTAGTATGCAGTCCTCGACATAAATGCAGTTGAAGTCAGTTGTGACTCTTGAATAGAATATTTTTCTAATGAATTTACTGATACAAATGTTGGCAATGCAGTAATATTGTGTCGGGGTCGGGAAGAAAGTTTTCGGATACGTCAAGTTTAGCCGAAAATAGCGAGAGTATTTACGGCAGTGTTACGTTTTGTGCGTCCTTGTATTAAAATGTCTACAGAGAACATTAACAAATCAAGGTTCCCACATTACAAAAACAAAGGAAAAGACCAAGATGTAAGTGATTAAGTCTTCTTTGTTTTATTGTTTTGTGCGTGACTAAGCCTAACGATGTGAAATGAAGTGTTCGAGTTTCTTGTGTTACTTATTAATTCACTAGTGACTCATGTTTTTATAATATTGACATTTATTAAGTATCCCTGGAATATCATTCATCATGTACTTTTCATATTAGAGGTTCCTTATTTCATTAACTCATTAATGTTACAATGAAAAAGTAAAAAATAAGTAAGCGTACTCATTACCAAAGCGCGGATTTTTCTAATTTTGGGTGTATTTTTTTACTAGTGGATGAAGAGACAAGCGTTATTTGCTATCATTGTTGAGCTGTCCCTTTTTTGAAGTCGGCATCACGTGGGAAGTAGAAGAATGCTTAAGAATGAACCAGTTATTTGTCGTTTCTGCGCGGGCAATTAAAGACTAAAGAATTTATTACAATCACATTATCTCTGCCACGTCGCGTATATCCCTCTGTCAAAGCTTACTTTGTGTACAGTCTATGTAGAAGTTGGGTCAGAATAAATGTCATTCGCGCCGGTTATAACGATGTCGAGAGGACAAGAGTCGTTTATTCCTTACCGCAAATTTTTAACAATTGATTTTCACGCTTTTGAGTATTTGGCTCAATTTTCTATCTTCCTAAAAAATTACAAAGATGTAAACCGTGACAGATGGCGTATGACAGAGCTACTAGATGAAATAGACATTTTGTTGTTTGGTCTTGCCTAATCAAGACAAATTACTGCCCAGGTCTTGGTAAAAAACGTATGCCCCCTAAAAAAGTCGCCAAAACGCACCTTTATCTAAAAGTTCCCTTCATGTCCAAGTTAATTTTTTTTTACCTTGTTAAGGTTTTTAGTCGGACTTTTTTGGAAAACCTTTTTTTCATGTATGCTTGAACAAAAAATGATCTATAAGTCCTTACAAAATACTTAGAATGGTTTGAGAAAAGCATAATGTCTAATATGTTTTCAAAAAGTGACATTTGTAGACAGTTCTAAAGTCATTTTTTTTTCAAAGAGAATTTCATAGATTGCTTTTTTTTAGTTTAGTAAAATAGAAAAACTGCTTGTTTTGTGGGCTCAACACTACAAGAATGACCCCAAAAAAGTGTTGTAAATAGGGATGAACCGGATAGTGATTATGCCACATACCGGATTCGGGATATCCTGCATCTCTTCACTTGCCGGATTCGGATATTCAGATCATATATCCTGCGGATATCGGGCTTTAAAGTTACTTTTAGTTACATTGCTTGTTCATACTTTTATGTAATGCTGCATTAAAAAAATAAATCGAACTTGTTTCACACATCATTTCTATTAAAACTTATTATTGAATAGTTTTATTATTCATTTTTAGCTTTACAATAAGTCACAACTGTAATTAGACTTGCATGACAAGGAAAAAAATAGTAAAAACAGAATAACCCTGTTTATAAAGTAATGCATTTTCTTGTTTTTAGCTTTGTTATGACATAAGAAAAAAATTGCTTTGAAATTCTTTAAGAGCAATACACATGTAAAAATTTTTCTAATATACAAGTAGAAAAAGAAAATACTAAAACAGGCCAAATTAGTTTTTACACATGTAGTTTTTTTTAAACAAATTAACTTAAACAGTATAAATTCAAATTTTATTTTAATTCCAGAAATTATAGTTACACATTATTTAAAGGTGCAAATTAACATCATAAATATATTATTAGGACTAAAGCTAAGCACGTTCACTTTAGAAAAAATTAACAAATTCAAATCTATGATTAAAAAATAAACTCAAAATATTACTTTTAAGTTCAAAAAATGGGGGCACACATTCTTAAAATTAACAACTTAATACATCATTAAAAGTTGTGCTCAACAAGTCCCTTTTTTTTAAAAACAAATTCATAAACTTATACATTAATAACCATCTTAAAACTTTACTTGGGCAGTTCTCAAAAGGTGGGAGCAAACACAGACTTCAACTTTGAAGCTTCAACACCAAATAACTTTCATTTTAATTAACTCTAAAATTTTTGAGGTAAATTATAATGCTGTATAGAGACAAGAATTGACATAAATTATGGAAAAAAAGCTCTTCAAATGAACTTAAAAAATATTTTCTTTGCTACATGGCACAATTTTGGACATACCAAAACGTTAACTGAGCAAATGTACCATTAAAAAAAATTTTTTTTTATTATTTCCATACGTTTCAAAAAAAAAAAAAAAAATTAAAGGCATGAATCTTACACTGAATAATTTTTTGTTAATATTTTATACAAATAACAAAAGTAAAGACAGATTATTTAATTTGTAAACGATTTTGGAAAAAAGTAAGTTTGAAATTTGATGCATGTCCAAAAGTTACGATCTTTACAATGCTATTATTTGAGAACTAAGTACATGATGTTTTCGTTTTAAAGGTATTTATCGATCCTCAGAATCAGTTTTTAATTGTTTAAAAGTGTTTTCATAAGCTTTTATGCAGTATCTTAGAAGAAAAATAATTTTTCTTAAACATACATGTGAGATGTCCAAATGGCGTTACGATCTTGACGCCGATAATTCTGTCCGTTTATTTATAATTTTTTTATAATCCACTGTCTTCTAACATCAATAAAAAAAGATTATTATGATGTTATCTTTTTTAATCCATTGGTATTTTGCATAATTAATACGTTACACATTGAACAATACATAAATTACAGTAGAAACATGGCTTGTTATGATCGAACAAAAGCCATTTTGCGCGAAAATCGCCAAGCAAACCTCCGTTGGCGACAACACAGTATACGATAAGCTAAAGGTTACCAGAGGGGGATTCCAGTTTGACAAATGTAGTTAATCCTCAGCTGCACCAGTTTTGGCGCCTTTATCACCTGTGCTAGCAATTTTTTTTTTCCCGCCGCTATTATTATTTTAGAATTTTTTTTTCTCTTTCTTTTAAACATAAAATTTAACAATCTCCAAAAAGAAATACGAATTTCTTTTTTCAATAATTTTTTTTAGACATTGTTTTAATTCTTATGACATTAGAAAAAATATTCATTAAAACTGATGTCACTTTTTACATTCTTTCTTAAAGCATATTTTGTTTATTTTTCCTTTAAAAATATATATGTCGTATTTGTCTCTATTTTTATTCCTTATTTGTCCCAATAAACCAAACTACAAGTTTGTATAATTATTTCCATGAAGCTTTTTTCTACCTTTCATCAACTTCTTCAAAATCATTCCAAAACTTTATTATATGTAAAGAGCAGTATGTATGGCCATTCAAGTACTTCATTAATATCCTCTTTATCATTAAATTGCAAAATTCAAAAAGTAGTAAATAAAATTTTCATTGGAAAAGCTAAAAATCTGATTAACAGTTGTCAAAAATGGTGAAACTTACATTATGATGATGTCCAAAATCCGTTACCTACAGGACAACAATGTCCAAAATCTGTTACCTACAGACTGCTAATTTAATTTGCTAATTAACAATTTTTACAAATACCTGCTGTCTTTTCACGTTCATCTAATGTGTTCTAGGTATGCATACTATAGAATAAAAGCAAAATTGATATCAAATTCGAAAATTTTTGAAATGGCTCAAAGTTAACTTTTTTGTTCCCACCTTTTGAGAACTGCCCACTTTAGTTTCAAAAAATAAAGACATTTGTGAAAGAAGCAAATTAACACCTTAAACATAAATTCCAAAAGATACAGGTACATAGTCTTAAAAGATGGAAATTAACAACTTAAATATATTATTCAGGGTTATGCTAAACTTTTGAATTTTTTAAAATCATTAATAAACTTATACTGAAAAAATCCATTAAAATTATTTCTTTCATTCAAAATACTCAGGTACAGTGTTTAAAAATGCAAATTAACATGTGAATTATTTTAAGAGTTATTTTAACCGTGTTCACTTTTTAAAACAAATTAATAAACTTATACTTAAATAATCAATGAAATTTTTTTTTACTTTAATTCCAATAACTTCAGGTACACACATTAAAATGTTGTACTGAGTAGTGTTACTATTTACATTCTAATGTATTTTTCTTCCTTCCTACATCAAATCAATAACTTTGTTAAGTGCGGGAAGCTGTAAGATTTTAATGTCTCAAATCAAAGTAAATCAAGTATTTACTTTCTCACTAAAACTGAACTAACTTTAAATATGCAGGAAACACTCCTATCAATAATTACAAGAAAATTATTTAGTTTAATGTAGTCTATAACATTTTTCAAGTATTTCAATTTACTTATTTTAAAAGTAGGGTCAGACGGGGCAATTATGGATGAAAGTACCATAACATTTTAATATTTTCTTAATTATAAAAGATAAAATGATTTAATTTGGCATTGAGTAAGCTTACACAATTTAGAAATTATTCAAATAATCCCTTTACCTAAAATTACATTATTTATTTTATTTAAATTAAATGAGTGACCAAGAATTATCCTGGATCGGAGCAATTATGGGTCACACATGGGGCAAATATAGGTCACCCCCCCTTTTTTTAAAGTAATCCATGTCAAAAGTAACTATTCTAAATTATTATTTCTTAGCCCACTAAGACTTTTTAATGACAAAAAGTTTTATGTTTAAGAAATAACACTGATTGAAATAATTTGATGTTACTCTTACTAGCCGACTACAATTGGCTATTGCTCTTTGCTCTAAGCCCACAATTTGATGAAGAAAATTCTTTAATAGTTGTATGCTACCTTCATCATTCATGTTTCTATCAACTGCAAGGATTTCTTTTCAATTTCAATTAACTAGATTGAAAAAAATGCCCTTATTTCAAATTATTTCTAGAAATGTCTCGCTTAAACAAAATTAGATTTCTGACACTTTGTTCCAGAAAATTCATTTCTGCTTTTCTTTGTCCAAAATTTAAGTTACTTTCCCATTGTGGAATGTGTTGCTTATCATCATACACAACAAAGTATGTCTGATTTTCAAGTACAGAATGAATTCAGTTATAGCACCATCTTTTAACATTTTAAAAATAGTATTTTTGCAATTGTGTTATTGCAAATTCTTCCCTATTTTTGTCGTTATCATAATTCATTTTGCATTTCAACACTGTCTATATCAGCTTGCTGAGGTACTTTTATTTTTTTGTAAGCAGGGTTTTTCTTATTGACTACATTTGTGAATTCGATTTCTCTTGCAGTTACAATATAGACATTGACTGCATTGGTGAATTTGATTTCTCTTGCAGTTACAAGATAGACAAACGAGTTTGATTTGTTATAACTATCGAATTTGTAATCTTATTTGGTACTAAAGTGATTTGCATTAATTTGTTGCTTATTTTGCTTCTTGATGTATGCCATAATTCCATGCTGACATAAATTATCTTCAAAGCTGAAATTGATTTGAAGGATTGATACTTGAGCAGTAATTAAAGAAGATAAAATATCTAATCTTGCACTTGGAGCATTAAAATTTCTTTTTAAGAGAGAGTTTGGCATAAAAATGGATAAGTCGAAGTTAATACTTATATTATTCACATAGAAATAAATAAGAAAAACATCTAAAATATCAGAAAATATACTGACCCAGAATTACCCCGGTGACCCAGAATTATCCCACTAAACTGGGGTATAAATCAGCATACTTTTATGCTAACTTTTTTTAAAAAGAAGAAAAATGTATGTAGGTATGAAAAGCTTAGATTATTTGCTATTAAAAAACAGCACCAACAAAATTATTCCTTCAACAGTGTTTCACCAGCACAAATCTTGAAAAAAATCATGATTTTCCGAGGCAATCTCTTTTTTTTGAAGATGTTTTTATAGAAGTTTGAAAACTATTTTTTCTCTCTTATTTACTTAACTGTTGCATTGTTTTTGCCCTTGGTATAGGAAAATTGAATGTATAAGGATGACTTAGCATAATTTAGTTTTTTTTTGCAAAAACATTTTTTAACAGTAAAAAGTTGGTGACCATTATTTACCCCGGAAAGAGAGTGACCCATAATTGCCCCGTGTGATCCTACTGAAAATTACTATCCAACAGATTGATTTAACAATTACAAAAATCACATCGTGTCCCAAACTAATGGTTAAATGATGGTTTGACTAATTTGGATAGTTTTTGGTAATTTGTACGAGGAAAGATATTGAGATTTATTTAGCAAAGATAAAAAAATTTTAACAGTAAATTTTGAATGTATACCTTTGTTAAGAAGCAAATAAATTAAAAATATAGACTGCATACATTTTAAGATAGTTAACATTTTATGCTTTCTAAAAAAACATGGCTATTAAAAAACTGCTTTTTTGTTTGTAAAAAAAAAAAACAGATTTCTCAGAAAAAAAGATCTCCCCCTCCCTCCCCAAGCAGAATACTTTAGGATGTCCTACAACGTAAAATCATTTGACCAAAAATTTTCTCCAAGTATACTTCAAGCATTGTACTCGTAAAAAGGTGACATTTTTTACAAATTGGGTGAGAAACTTCCGGAAACATCAGCTTTCAACTCAATGGCTAATTAAAGATTTTAATTAACAAAATTAGTTGATCATGAAAACTATTAAATCAAAAATACTTTAACAAGGTCAAAAACCTAAACCAATTGAGATTCTTGAAAAATGTTTTATATGCTTTCTAAAATAAAAGAGCAAAGATAAATTTTTTTATAAAAGTCCGAACCTAGGTGTTGAACCAAGTTTTTTTTTTTTTTTAAATTTAACATGGCATGAAGGACCAATTAAAATAATGTTAATAAATAAATAAATTACTAAAATGATAAATAAAATGAGTCGAGTTAGGGTTGCATATAATAAGATGCTTAAAAACTTTCTAAATAATTGAAATATTTTGTGGATGCAAAAGGATTGAAATGTCAAACAAGACACGCAATTTTTGGTGACCAACGTGTTTCAATGTTGGCATGTTTCCAAAGCATATGTTTATGGCGGAAATTGCAGTGGTTGAAGATAGATTGGGAAAAAAGGACGGAAACCAAATACATTAGAAAAATCGGAATCTTTTCAGATTTATAAAAAATATAAGATATAGCTACCATCTGTCTTTCACGAGAAAAATTCTCGCCGTCACGTCTGAGCCCATCTACTGTACTCAGCATATTTTATGGATATGTTAATGTCATACATATTTAAAAAAAATTACTACGTTAGTAGGGTTGTGGGTATTTAGAACAGTGTACTGGAAGAGGCTATAATAAGCAAGAGGGTAGATAGCTTTAAAAGGGTTATTAGTCTTCATTTGGGACTAATAAATTGACTTGGGGGGGGGGCAGCCTAGTCAAAGCCTATTGCTGATCATCACATTTGTATTGCAAGAACAGATTTCATGCTAACATTTCTTTTATAATTATCAAGTAGTTTTTTTTTTAAATATGATTTTTAATGTTTTGAAACTCCAACCTTTAAAAACTTGTTATTTCTACTTTTTAATTTTAAAAATGTACTTATTACGGGCAATAAAGGTCCATATCACAGATCAACATCTTAAAATTCAAAGCTAATGTGCTTCTTTTATAAATGCTATTACATGCGTTATAATTAATTTTAATACTCATTTGATTGATTAACAACCTTACATAAACTTCAACTGATCTTACTTTTTTTATTTTCACTTTAAAGTATTTTACAATCAAATTGTTTATATACATATTTATGTATGCTATTTTTATATTAAAATATTACTGGAATAGGAAAAATTTATATAACTAGGGGGCTATCCTTCCATGCTTGCTTACGCTCGCCAACCCCGAAAGTCCTTACTGTTAGGCATAAATGCCTGTTAATAACAACAGTAAATAATCCTAGCTCATCACCTCACAACACCAAGAGTAAAAGAATGTTTTTCCTTACTTATAATGTATTACCAATCATTCTGCATGACTGGGGTAAAAGATTCTTATCAGCACTCATTCACATTGGTCGAATGGACCGAATGTTTGTTTCACTTTCGTTCACCTTTGGCAGGAACTCCGTTGTGGATGACATCATAGATGCTTCTAGAAGGAATCTGATGGCACGTGTGCTTAACGATAGCAGTGATGTGTCTGTGTTCACGTGACTCGGATATGCTAATGACCCGGGGGGATATTTAAACTGCTCGTGGCTTATGCTCTCTCTCTTTAATCATCTCTCGTCGTTGTAGGCGGTCGCTCGATCGGCATTCGAACTTGCTTGTTCACTTGCTTCTTCGTGCTGCTCGCCCTTTATTAGAAATGATGAGCTGGAATTAGCTTATTTCCCAATGGGTTTACTTCATCGAAGTTTTTAGTCAATAGTCATGCAGTTTGCATTGCAGTATTAGTTATCTATGCAAAAGTAGCATGTGGAGAGATTATGTTCTTAGTATTTATTTTTATCATTTACAGTGTGTTTTAACTATTTACATTATTGTTTAAATAAACTTCATGAAAGTTAGAAATAGTTTGTTAGTCTTATTTCCGAACTCACTCTGCTAGTATCAAAGAAACATTGGGGAGATATTATTAGATTTGAAATTCTCCCCAACACGGGTTACAGGCCTAGTCCCTTTCCTGTGCAGACCTAGTGAAAATATTTTTGGATAAGACTAGGAAATGATAAAGAGTGTACATGCATCTGTAAAAAGACGGGGTTGTACTGCTGCCAAAAGTACATGTACCATTGGATGGTGTACATTTCGATATTTTTCAGAAATTTTGAAAAATTTTTTTTGGAAGCTGCAAATTCGATAACCCATCTGCATATCTGCCAACTCTTCCGAATTTTCCGGAAGTTTTACAGATTTTCATGTCCTTTTCCGTTTTTCCTGTTATGAGCAAAATCTTCCGGATTTTTCATGTTTTGTAGGAAAAAAATTATATTTCGCCAATTTTGGCATTAAAGATACTTTTGTGAAACATGGCACCCGCGTTTTAAGCCAAGTAGCCAAGGAGAGGTTGCCGTAGGAGAATCGCACGAGAAGACGTGAGGTTAGATTATGACGTCACTGAGGGACTTCATCAGGATCCAATCGAAGCGAGCGTCGCGGTGGGCAACTAGGGGTACAATTTCGGCGCCGATCTTAATTTTCTCGTTCGCCTTGTTTTTGCTTCGTTCTTTTTTTAAGACGAGTACGAGTAAAACAACGTTATTTCCTAACTTTTAAAGAATGCAATACAAATAATATTTACTAAACGAAAGTAAGTTCAATTGATATTTAATTCATAACTAATATACTGTTAAATGTAAAAAGAATAGGTGTCCTGTCTGGTATTATTTTGGATTAAAATCTTCAGGATAAAAATATCTTCCGGATTTTTTTTCTCGGAGGTTGGCAGGTATGCATCTGAAGATGAAGTTGTTGGAATGTTGAGATGGAGGGGCGACCAAGATAGAAGCGACTTAAAAGATTTTACCAAGATTCGAGAATATTAAAGTTTGAAAAAAAAATGACAAATTTCGCTATCCAAATTGAAAAGCTCAATAACAAGAATTACCTCGAATGGGCTACAAATATGAAGTTAAGCAAATATGAAGAAATATGAAGATGGTCATGTGCAGTTCCTTCGGATCGTTTCGGGATCCGAGCTCGCTACACTCGCTCACCGGACACCACAATAGTAGTCTAGCTTTAGTTCTATTAAAAAAGTAGTGTTTTTTAAATATAATTCTCATAAAAAAAACACTTATGATTTTCATATATTTAATGGGGAAAATTACTTGGACAAGCTACTTGTGCTATAGATTATAAAGCATAAGTTAGCAATTCCATTATCTTATGAGAGAAGTAGGCAAGGGAACATTTTTGTACTAAAATTAAACATAATTTTTATTTCCTATATACCATACATACTCGCGTATAAGTCGAGAAATTTTGTCCAAAAAATAAGGCTCAAGATGGGGGGATCGACTTATGCGCGAGTAAAAATTTCCGAAAATTTTTTCTGATCAAAACACAACGCGAAACGCCAACGTGCGGTTACAGGTATGAGTCGCAAAGTTGATCACATGACAAATTAAACTTGATTTAATGAAAAATAATAATAAAATAAGCCTAAAAAATGTTCGCAAAACAAGAATTTTTTTAAAAATATTCATTGAGAATCAAATCAACAATTAAGAGAAATCGTAATTAAAAAAAGCAAAAAGCACATTTGTTGATGCGGAAAACTTTCCATACAGAGGTATGAAAATTTTACATTTCTTTCATTATTTTTTAAATATTTATTTTCAATCAACGTATCAAAAAATATTTTGTGAAAAATCACGCTCCCTGTAATTTTAAATAAGTGAACAATACTTTATTGCTTTGCTAGTGGCAACACTTTGCTCGTTTAATCGTCTGTTCTATTGCTAATTTTTTTTTTGTCGCACGTGTTGCTCTCTTTCACATAATGGCTGAAAATTACAAAAAAAAAACGTAATTCTTACACTGCAGGGTTTAAGCTGAGAGTTATTTCGATTGCTGAAACCACTAATAACTCAGCTGCCTCATGGGAGTTTAATGTTAGTGAGAAATTGGTTCGAGACTGGCGCAAGAAGAAGGAGGAATTGATCCAGATTCCGAGGACAAAAAAGGCACTGCAGCATGGAACAGCATCTTTTCCAAAACTGGAGGAAGCCCTCAATGATTGGGTTTTAGATTGCCGTAAAAATGGATACGCTGTGTCGCGAACAGCAATTCGTTTGCGTGCAGAAAATGGCTAAAGGAGAAGCATTTGTTGCTCCTGGCAGCACTTTTCGTGCATCAGCCGGATGGTGCACGCGATTCTTGAATCGACACTGTTGGATATATTTAGATGTTATAGAGTTAATAGCCTACAGCTAAGCTGAAAATTAGGCAACTCATTTCCAACTGAATTTTGAGGGAGTGGTCTGCCCGAAGAAAATAAAACATGAATCACTTTTTAACATTGAAAACATTTATTTAGCATGTATTATAAAATAGTTACATTACAATAGTTTAGTCCTCCAAAAAATATTAAATTATGCTAGGTCAAAGGATCTTACAGTAAGTCCATGCAGATGTCAAAAGTTCTGTCGGCTTTCCACAGTGAATTCCACACAGGCAGAAGGACGGCATCGCAATTTCCCCATAATTGCACGCAGGTCAGTTCATACCTCAGGCGTCAAATTCACCATATCCAGGAAAATATTGAAGATGGACTCGCTCTTTTTCTTTAGCATTGAAGACCAAACAACCCACTTAAGTCGGACTATAACTTTTCATTTTTATGAACATCATAACAGCACGCGCTTCCAAAACTGGGGGCATCAATGACGAATCATTCGGAAAAAATCCGACCTCCCCTGAGAGGCCAGTAGCAAAAACTTTGAGGACATGGACGAACACATACACAAACAACACAAAACGAAAAGACCAGTGAGAGAGAGAAGATCGAGCTATGGTCGGTCCGAATATTTATTGCCAGATCCGACTGTACTCGTAACAATGTGACGTTACCTCATTTGCATCTTGCAAGAACAGCTCAACCCCGGAAAAACACAGCTTGCAGGTTGCACAATTCTTATCTAATTCGACATTCAGCACCCAACACCTCAACAGGTTATCTTGTGTGATTGACATGTGCTTTGTCGGAAGTTTACCGACTTCTGCCGAATGGCAGCAACCAATCATAGCGTGCCACAAATTTTCCGAACACTTCCGATTCAAACTCAAACATTTGAGTGTCAGTGGCAGGTGGATGGGATTTCCCGTGCAAGGTTTTTCCCGGAATGGCAAAAGGTAAGTTACAATTTTTTTTTTAAACAATATTGGTGAAATCCTTCAAGAAACAAAAATAAAGGCATTTAGCCCAACAGACACGATTTGTGCTTGCGGCAACGCACTAAAATTGCGCAGAAACTGCCTAGTGACCTGGAGCATAAAATAATGGAGTTTCAGCGTTTCATAATACGCAAGAAGCAGGAGTTTCGATTTGAACTTTCCCAAATAGGGAATATGGATGAGACCCCCGTGTCTTTTGATCTGCCGGGAAACCGAACAGTAAATCAAAAGGGGGAAAAAACTGTCCTAATAAAAACAACTGGACATGAAAAGACTAATTTCACCGTGGTACAGTCGTGTTTGGCCGATGGTGGCAAGCTACCGCCTCTTATCATTTTTAAGAGAAAAACCCTCCCGAAAAATGTAGTGTTTCCTCCTGGCGTCGTGGTTCGCGCACAAGAAAAAGTCTGGATGAACGAAGACGGCGTCGTCGACTGGTTAAAGACTGGGAACGAAGGCCCGGCGCCGCCTTGTGCAAGGACTCCCTTTTAGTATGGGATATGTTTGCTGCGCACCGTTTAGACGTTTCTTCAAAACAAGTGAAGAAGCACAAAACAACGCTTGCCATAATTCCTGGGGGGGGGGTTGACATCTGTGCTTCAACCCCTCGACGTGTGCCTAAATAAGCCTTTTAAGGGCCATGTTCCGAAGTACTGGGCAGAATGGATAAGCTCCAGTTTGCCCACGACAACCAAGGGCGACAACCTAAAAAAGCCAGATATAATGTTGGTCGCCTGTTGGGTTAAGGACGCTTGGGACGAAATCCCCCGAGAAATGGTGATTAAAGCTTTCAAAAAGTGTTGCATCAGCAACGAGCTGGATGGTACAGAGGACGATGAATTATTAAGTGACAATGCCGAAAGCGACACGGAGTTAGATTCTGACGCTGCCGCGGACGATGTTTATGATGATACAATGACGGAGGACTTCCGCGAATTTTACTGCGCATCTGACTCGGAATCTGAGTTTGAAGGCTTTTGATAAGATTTTTATATTTTGCTGTTTTTTCTTTTGTAAATAAATGTGTTTTTTATGTTTGAATTTATTTGAAAATATTTTGCGATTTTCTTTCGGAAGTTGGGGGTCGACTTATGCTCGGGTTTCAAATTTTTTCCGATTTTTTTTTCTCTGAAGGTGGGGGGTCGACTTATACGTGAGATCGACTTGTACGCGAGTATATACGGTATACTGAATGCAAAAGAAATGGCACTGAAAAAAAACCCTACAATGTTTACTCACTGTAAAGACGAAGCAGCTTAAAAACATTCCATGATCATTAATTTTACTATGTTCAGTGTCAAAATATGTGTGTATAAATGTTTTAAAATGTCGAACATTTGCAAAGAGCGAGCAACTTCTGACATTTTCTGAAAGCAGTGATTTAGTAAAAAATGTTAGTATGAGTGTTTTAAGAGTCGAAAAACCAAACCCAGTGGCACGACAGCTCATGGGGGCCAAGGCCTACTGTACCCATCTCTCCTTCTGACCAAGGGCTCTGGGGTGCTAGGCAGATGTTCCGGTTAAGAGGTTAGCCTAACGCGAACCGCCTAGGTTTAGTTCCCAAGCACGTTTGGTACTCATTCTATCGACCCGCTGAAGGGATGAATGGCTGAGTCGACCATGCCTGAATCGGAGATTGAACCAGGGCCTGTGGCATGAAAGCGTGAAGCGCTACACTGAGCTACGGAGTCTTTAGATGAAAGATCTAAACGCAGATCGGTCAGAAATGCTGCTAACAGGCTTAGGTGCACAAAATGCACCCAGTGTACTTCAAATCGAGTGAATTCCCCAAGTGTTTCCGAACACATTTGCGAAATAATCATGCACTTTACTGGAGAAAAAGAGTTGATCTAAGACTGATAGAAATAAAACTGGAGAAAAATGTTATTGTAGCAAAAAATAGTGATTATTATGGCATTAATACTTCTATCATACCTCGACTACCACTTATTTCATCTGATAGTAACGTGCCTTTAAATTCAAACGTAAACAATTTCCTGTTAGATTAGCCTTTCTAATGACTAAATAAAGCACAGGGTCAAACTGATTTAGTGGAAACATATTAGCAGTAATATCAGGTTTCAAAATTCAATTTGTTGCTTTACGTTGTTATTGTGGTTCACTTCTTAACATCAATGCATTGCAAAAGTATGTGACATGTTTCGCTGTTCAGGTCTTAATGATTCGATTTTTCACTTTACTTTGTCATTGTGGTTCAGTTCCTAACTTCAATGCATTGTAAAACTAAGTGACATGTTTCGCAATTAGAACTGTCCAATAAATTCATTTAGTGTGTGTGGGATAACATAATATATACAAGAATGTGGTTGGAAAAAAAAAACAAAAAACAAAGGTTGAAGGTTCAAAATTTCAAGAAAAGGAATCTGTATTTTTCTCTTGAAATCCGCAATTCTGTCAATATTTGCGGAAACACAGCCAGAGTTGGACTAATTTTGGGTAAAGGAGTGGAAGTCTCTAAAAATCCTGGAGTCGGAGTAAGACATTTTTCCTCTGACTCTGCAGCCAGTAGGGAACTTCATTTTTTGTAAGCATTATGGTTAAGGGAAAAACATTTTGACGGCAACATTAGCAACAAAGGATTAGAAAAAAAAAGAAAATCATAATACTTCTCTACATACACGATTGAAAATTTCTGAGTTTTCAGGTATAACAGAAACATAATCAAATGATCTGACTCTTGAATGACTTACATCATGTCCATGACTGAAAACTGGTTTTGTCAAATCTAAACAAATTTTATTAAAAGTTTGAGCCTGTGCATTATTTACAGTCGTAGGGGGGGGGGGAAGGCTAATCTAACATGAAATTGTTTATGTTTGAAGGCAAGTTACTATCACATGAAATAAGTGGTATTCGAGGTATGATATAAGTACAGTCGACTCCCGCTACAACGCAATCCGACTTACGCGAAATGGTTATAACGCGAATTTTTCATGAGTAACGAATTTTAGAGCTAACGCGAATTTTTCGCCCACAACATGAATTTTTTTAGAAGGAAGTATCAGCTTCATTTTTGGCTACTAAATATTGATTTTGTGAATGTTATTACGTCCCTTTGAGCATCACTGACAGCCAAAGTTCCCACGCCAAATTAGTCTAGTGCATCAAATAACCATAATGGCACCTTAGTGTCAACTTCATCTTAAGTTTGAAAATGTGAAGAAAAAGTTTCTGATAAAAAAATTTAAAAGTCAAAACAAAAAGATGTCCGTAAAAGTTTAGAACTTAGTTTTAATATTGAAGCTTGCAGAGCAGTCTAGCAAAGTAAAAATTATGAAAATGAAAGCTACACGCGCTCTTGCATTGTGGATTAATAAAAAGATCAGGTAGAGGAGATGTAGCCATAAATTGATAAGTTTTCAAATAAAAGATGAAGCATATTTAAAAATGTATTAGATTAGAATAACGATCTGATCTTGGAACTGAAATCATCACTAGTATCCTCATTTTTTAACTCGTAAATATTGCTACTGTATCTACTGTACAGTACTATTCTGTGCATCATTTTAATTTTACTGCATGCAGTGCGTACCGTGTTGTTTTATTTTATATCTTTTATTCCCATTGGTCATTCATTTTGTGCATCTTAAGTATTTCATGTTGAATAGCAGTTTTTTAATTTTTTAAATACAGCAAAAGTTCAGTTCTTTATGGAAGAAACTGTAATGGTTAAGGAATGCTTTAGAGCAGTTTGATGGGTGTTTATAAGTGCCTAAAACTATTTGGTATGCTTTAAAAAAATTGTATGCATATATTTTTCCACAATGCGAAATTTCAACTTACTCGAGGAGTCTTGGAACGCATCCCTCACCTAAGTCAGGACTCGACTGTATCAGTGTTATTACGAGCATTTTTTTTTTTTTTGGCGACAATATTTTTTCTCCAGTTTTATTTATTTCAACTCTTTTATCCAGTAAAGTGCATAGTCATTCCGCAAATATGTTTGGAAACACTTACACACACGCACAGAACTCACTCGGATTGCAATTTGCGAATCATGGTGTGCATTTGCATGCCTAAATCTATCGGCAGCTATTCTGACCGATCTTGATCATATCTTTCATCAAAGGACTCCCAAGTCCACTGTTTTTTTCCTTTGTAAATTATATTCAAGTGATCGAAAACACTCATTCTAAAATCAAAATCCTAACGCTAAAAATTCAAAAGCTAGAACTACATCTAACGCTAGAAGCGAGTCAGCAGCACGTGTAAACAAACGATCGTACCTAAATTAACGTTGGTTGTTGCCAACGGAGAGAAAGAAATATTGGCTCATTTTGCGCCACGCATTAGCGTTTTATATATATATAGATTACTTATTTTCAAACTTCAAATTTTTAACTCGAAACTTTCGGTTTACTGATGAAGTGGACAAAATGACATTTTGTCCAGGACGTTTTTTTTTCCGGCGTTTTTTTCTGTGGTCAGGGGTCGAAGTAGTCCTATATATCCTATATTTCCTATATTTTCAAAAAAAGCATCAAAATCGTCCTATGTTTCCTATATTTTTCAAAAATGTCTTATATTTCCTATATTCCCGTTTTATACCATATATATCTTTTAAAAAGAACGGTAAATAAACTTTCTGACATCGGATTTTTCGCTGAAAGTACGTGCCCAAACGAATTTCAAATTAAAAAACTCAACTGACTAAATTCTGCAACAGGCATCTTCTCTCATTAGCTACAGCAATGTGACGTCACTCTATAGTGGGTGGAGTTTCAAGAACTAATGCTGAAGTTGGTTTTTGAATTTTGCATTGGGGGGGGGGGGGGTGGGCAACAGCCGTTTGTTTTGTTTTCCATCATGGTTTTGGTTGGTATATTTTTGCGTTCAGTGCATTTTCTGATCGGAATGTTCTAATTTTCTTTTTGCAATCTTTTCTTTTTGTGGAATTTTGGGATCGTGGAATAATTAGTTCCTTATGATGTTAAAACGTAGTTTGTTGTAATAAGTAGAATTATATAATGGCGAAATCGCATCGCTTAACATTTCGTGTGGAGTTGTTGAACCAGGAGGACATTAATTCTACAAATTTTGGTGCATGGTGCACTAAAGGAAAAGATGATTTTATCGCTTTTTGTCATTTTTGCAACTGTTCAGTGCCCATAAGCAATAGTGGATTTTCACAATTGAGGCAGCATGCTAAAACATTCAAGCATAAAGAAAACTCTGAAAAACATCAGAAGGATCCTTCTCAAGCTCTATTTGTTCTTAATACAAGTGGTAAAGGGTTCAGTTTAGATATAAAATCTAAGAGCAGTGGAATTAGTACTTGGGTCATGAGTGAGGGAAAAAAAATAAAAATTACCTTTCTTCAAATTTTGTTTAGTTATTTAGTCTATAAAGTACACTTTTTTCAAAAATTATTCTTTCAACTACAGAAAAGTCATTATAGATGTAAAGTATTTTGTTTGAGGTTTTTTTTCAACAAAATCATTGATAAGAATAACTGAATAATATATGATACGTATTATTTCTTTTTTCATAGCAAAATTATTCATATAATGTGTCCTATATTTGTCCTATATTTTTTGTGGAAAATGTCCTATATGTGACAAGTCGATCACTTCTACCCCTGTGGGGTGGATAAAATAGGACAACCCTGATGAACGCAAGTTAGGATCAAAATTGAATATGGCAGTTATGCTTATAAAGCTTATTAATTAATGCGGAACTTTGTTTGGTCCGTGACTTTCAGATTTTTCATTAGAAACACGATTTTCTGCATTATTTGGTGCCAATCTGTCTGTTATTTGTGAACACGTGTTTAGCTTCATTAGCAATCATTCTAAGGTAATCGAACTGGGCGGAGCATTCAAATACCTCAAAACAAGAGATTTCAATCAGGGAAACTCTTCAGAATGATGTTTCCACCATGCAATTGGATTGCCACTCCCATATTTGCCAACTCTACTGTTTTTAACGGGAGACTCCCGTTTTTTGCTTCCGACTCCCAATTTCTCGTTTTCTAAGATTTTCTCCCGTTTTTGCAGTTTTTTCAATCAATCATCAAAAAGTTTCACTTTCTTCTCAATAAATGGCACCCTTCTCTAGTCTACTAATGTCAGGAAATAAGAATTTTTCCAATTAATAACTCATTTAGTAAAAATTAATTTTTTGGAAACTTTCCACTTTGCATGCTCAACAAAGCAAGTACTTTGCCAAAAATTGCAGCAAAGATTTCAATTCTTTTGCATCTTGAAAATTTTTCAATTATTTTGAAAGTTTGAAGTTATTTTAACATGTGCTACCCTATACCTACTTATTTTATATTTTACTTTAATTATGTATTGTTTTTTTTTTGGATTTTATTAATTAAATCTTTGTAGGTACTTTTTTGGTAGAGACATGGGAATGTACGAAACTTTAAGCAAATTCACTCCTTATTTGGTTTTTCCTTTGCAGTATATTTTTCGTGCTGCTACCATTTAGCTTACGTCTGTGAAAAATCCCCATTTCACTTTAAATATGCAGTGTGAGTCAAAATGAATATAATAATAACAAAAGGCTACAACTATTAAATGAGAAAAAATTAATCAGTAAAATTTGCACTGAATGTAGACAGAACTTCAAAATTTATTTAGGACAAGGTGTTTGTGCTTCCCTTGCTCAGCACAATTGAAGAACTGAAAGAATGCATTTTTAATGCACTTGCATAGATTACTTAATGAATGCTTCAGAATGTATGGCGTGAAATGGCCTACCGCTTAGATGTTGTCTGTGTAACCAAAGGAAGTCACATAGAAAATCTCTGACATAAGTATTAGAGATGAGTTCGGGCTCATATTTGAGAGCCTGGGCCTGCCCGAGCCCTAAAATTTGTAACCGAGCCCGGGTGATATTGTCTCGGACCAAAATCCAAGCCCAAAGGAAACTTTCTTGTATCAAAAACCGAGCCTTCTACAGTCCGACATGATCTCTCTGTTAATGAAAAAGTTAAGTCAAATGTTCTTTATTAGCAGAAGTTTCTAAATTTTCTCCAAATGCTCAACTTCAAATGCACCACTCTGTGACACTGTAATAGTAATCACAAAAAAAACACTATAAATAGCGTTTTTTTTTGGGCGGGGGGGGTTAAATTTTCACAATGATTGAACTGATATAAATGTTTTTTTTCATTTTCTAACTGTAGGAAAATGTTTATTTTCTGTGAATGTGTTTGGAGATTGACGATTGAATATCTTTGCTTGAGTCAGAGCCCTGAAACCTATTTTCGGTTCTAGAGCTTAAGCCCACTTCGGGCTCGGGCTGTTGGGCCTGGGTTGAGCCCCTCTCATCTCTAGTATGTATACAAAAATTTTAAAGTTCCGTCTACATTCTATAAAAATCTTACCCATCAATTTTTTTTTCATTAAATAGTTATAGCCGTTTGTAATCGCTATATTTATTTTGACATACCCTGTAGTATTCATGTTATTTAAAAGCATAATTTAATAATTCTGTTGTGAAGATATTTCGCTGGTGAATCACCTATAAACATCTAGTGGAATCTCCTGTTTTTTTTTCTTCGAAGGTTGGCAAGTATGTACTCCTCTTAATAGGAGGAAGAGTAAAATATTTGGACAATTCCTGCCTTATAACTTAGTTTTCAGCATTTGCTGTACTTTGTACTTCTTTGTCTGAGTCTTCCTGCTTGTCAACTTTTGGTTTTTTAACACATTCAGTGAAACTGCTAAAAATTTCGTTGTGAACTTCCTCTTCAAAGCTTTTATCAATGCTTTGGTCTTTTGTCGCCATGGACTCGCTTTTCTGTCCTGTTTCTGAATAAGTTTCTTTTAGTATACAATTTGTCACCTTATTGACATCTTATAAAAACAGAATTTAAATTGGGGATCAAGTAATAGCAATACTAACAGAATTGCCAGCGTGAGTGAAAGGCCAAGGAATGTCAGGAAAGGTGAAATGTTGGCAACGTGTACTCCAGTAAACTGCATCATTAGAAGAATCAATTCTCCTAAGACTCTTCTGAGTCCTTGACATCGAAGTTAATTGGGAGTGCGCCATTATCGAAACATCAAAACTGCTGCAAATCCAACTGCTGCAGAGCAATTGGTGGACGACTTCAATCATCTGTTTCCATCTACATCGGAGGATGTTGGCTGTAAGAATTTAACGCAGCATAGGATCTACACTGGAGAACACCCCCCCCCCCTATTAAGCAACATCTAAGACGACCACCATTCGCCAAGAAGGAAGAGGTTGAGACCCTCCTGAAAGAGATGCGGGAGAATGACGTCATCGAACCCTCATCCAGTCCTTAGGCCTCTCCCATTGTCTTGGTCTAAAAGAAACGAGCTCCACTAGATTTTGTGTCGATTACCGATGACTGAATGAAATTATCAAGAAAGACGGTTACCCTCTTCCATGGATAGACGACGCCTTGGCCACACTTTCCAGACACAAGTGGTTTTCGACCCTGGACTAAAAGAGCGGCTACTGACAGATAGAGATACACCCTGATGACTGAGAGAAAATGGCGTTTACAACTGGACAAGGCTTATGGCAGTTTAAAGTAATGCATTTCGGCCTCTGCAATGCACCAGCTATGTTCGAGCATTTTATGGAGACTGTTAAGAGGACTCTCCTACGAATCCTGTCTGGTCTACTTAGACAATATCATCGTGGGACGCAGTTTCGAAGAACATCTGGCTAATCTTAGGAAGGTGCTGCAAAAGCTTAAGGCCAATTATAGTTTGTTCCGCCGAGAAGTGAACTTACCTTGGGCACATCTCTACTGAGAGTGTACAAACCAATTCCGAAAAGGTATCTGCAGTCAAGAGTTGGAGTCGTCCCGAAAACGTCCATCAGCTGCGAAGTTTCCTGGTGCTCTGCACGTACTACAGGAAGTTTGTGAAGGGTTTTTTCCAACATTGCACGACCTTTGCATAAGCTGACGAAGAGCAAGCAAAAGTTTGAATGGTCCGAAGAATGGAAAGATGCATTTCTATGACTGAAGGAGGCTTTAACATCAACACCTATTCTCTCATATCCTCAGCTTGGAAAATCCTTCATCCTCGACACTGATACGAGCCACGCAGGCATCGGAGCTGTTTTATCCCAAGAAATTGACGGCAATGAACATGTCATTGCTTACTGGAGCAAATGCTTATCAAAGTCGGAGCGAAGTTACTGTGTCACCAGAAAGGAGTTGTTGGCTATTATTAAAGCTGTAGAACACTTCCATCATTACCTCTATGGTCGAAAGTTTCTCCTTCGGACAGATCATGCCTCGTTGACTTGGCTTTTGAGCTTCAAACTTCCGGAAGGCCAGATAGCCAGGTGAATACAGTGGCTCCAGAAATATGACATGGATATCAAGCATCGAAAAGGGTTATCTCACGATAATGCAGACGTTTATCAAGGAGACCCTGTCCTGAGAACTGCCTCTATTGTTCCCAAATCGAGAAACAGTATGGAACGACTAGCCCTATTGCCTATCTAGTGACAGTGACTGCAACATCATCAGAATCTGATCCATGGAGTGACGACTAAGTTCGAAAAGATCAAATTTGAAGACCCAGACATAAAAGCAATTTTGGAATTCATGGAAAGTGACAGTCGGTAACCTAGATGGCAGGACGTTTCCATCTTCAGTCCTGCAACAAAAAGAAATTTGGCTTTATGAAACTCACTCCATTTACGGAACGGCATACTACACCGAAAATGGGAATCTGACAACGGTAAAACATCTAGGTGGCAGTTACTACTTCCCCGATCAAGGATTTCAGATATTCTGAAGGAACTACATAGTAGTGCAACTGGAGGACATTTTGGTGTCTTGAAAACCCTCAACAAAGTTCGAGAGCTCTTCTTCTGGAGCAAGGCAAAGGATGACGTGGAGAAGTGGTGCCATTCTTGTGAGGCCTGATCTGCCCGAAAAGGACCGAAGAAAAGAAGCCAAGGGGAGCTACATCTGTACAACGTTGGAGCTCTTTTCGAACGAATCCGTATCCACATCCTGGGTCGTCTACCAAGAACTGCTGATGGGAACAAATACATTCTTGTTTCCATTGACCATTTCACCAAATGGCCCGAAGCATATCCCATTCCAGATAAAAAAGCTACCACCGTAGCAGAGACTCTAGTCCAGAATTGGATCTCGAGATATGGAACACCTTTGCAGATTCATTCCGATCAAGGGAGGAATTTCATCTCTGCTGTGTTTGAGTGCCTATGTTGAATTCTCAGAATCGAGAAAACTAGGACAACACCACTACACCCACAATCGGATAACATGGTGGAGAGATTTAACTGCACAATCCTGAATAATCTCTCTCCTATGGTCTCCAGAAATCAACAGGATTGGGACAAGAAGCTACCTTTGTTCCTGCTGTCCTACCACAGTGCTGTCCACGAGACTACTGGATATGCCCCATCCCAGATGTTCTTCGGACAAGAGCTTCAGCTACCTTGTGATCTCGTCTTCGGTTGTCCTCCAGATGCGCCTTCATCGCCCGATGAGTACATCCAGGATCTCCAGGCCCGGTTGGAAGATGTTCATAACTTCGCACTGGAGGGAATCAACATCGCGGCAGAGAAGATGAAGACCCGATACGACACAAGGTTCACTGGACATGAATTCAACGAAAGTGACAAGGTTTGGTTATGGAATCCCATCCGAGGGAAAGGTTTTTCATCCAAATTGTAGTCTTATTGGGGGGGACCCTATAAAGTCCTTAAGCAACTGAATGACGCCATAGTGAGGATCCAAAAATCAACTAATGCAAACCCTAGGGTTGTACATAATGATCGGTTAGCCCCATACTATGGCCATAGTTCATGAGTAATTATGTAGACAACCATGGTTGATAACATAAAAGTTGTAGTTAATTGTTGCTTTTAATGTTTAGTAATATTTCTTGTTGTGTTTTCTGTGTCTGATTAGTTATTATTTAATGTGTGTATTTGTAATTTTGTGATATAAGTTTGGCATCCTCTCTGGGGATTATACTGCCCTGGACGTGCCGTCCTTAGGAAGGGGGCAATGTTACAAATTCTGTAAATAGTAAATTTTTTTTTTTTGATTAATTTGTAATCTAGTTAAATTTAGTGTTTATTCCATTATTTTTTCATCTAAAATTATCTTAGTTACTTAACCTGTAAATAGTTTCTTGTAATGTACATAAAACCCGCTTACATTCGACTGAAGTATAAGGTCCCCCTATTTTTCATTGATAAGATTCGTGAATGAATAAAAAAGAATAGAAGCATTTCAAATTTTGTGGAAACTTCTCTAGGGTTTACAGGGGTCTGTCCAGGATTTTTCACAGGGTCCGTTTTTTGTGAAAAATAAAATAATTTTGTGAAAAATGAGTTAATTTTGTGAAAAATCAAATAATTTCGAAAAAAAAAATTTGTTTGTTAAAACGAAATTTTAGACTTAAGAGATGGCACAAACTGCATCAATTAAACTTAAAGTTGAGTGTTTTCCTCTTCTATGTCGAGAAAATCATTCTGGAGTGTTTTTCTGATATTTGGCTGCGGGGGGGGGGGGGGGGGGGGCAACGCTCTCGCAAGTATCAATATTTATCTACCATTTTACATTATGTTAAATTATACTAGAAATATTTCTGTACAGTATTTAAAATAATTTTAACAAAAAAATAAATAAAATAAAATAAAATTCAGAGTGGGGTTCAGCATTTAACTTTTTGACATAAGACACTCTTAAAAAGCACAGAATTTCGTTTAAAACTTATAAATTCCGTGATTTTAAAAAAAAATTAAAATATTTTAATTGTTTACCTCTTAACAAAGCGTAATAATCATCAAAAATTCGAAAAATCGGATTCCCATAGCGGATGCAAAGAGATCGCAATTCTCAAAGTGAAGGCATCAAAAGTATAAAAACGGCTTGTAAAAGAAATATTTTTGATAAAATTATTTTAAAATTGCATTTTAGAGTCCTATGATAAACATTTCATTAATATCTGTGGACACAGTTGACGCAAAAAAAAAATAAATAAATAAATAAAATAAACCATCTATTCAGCGTTTTAATTTTTGACTCATAACAGAAAATGGAATTTTGCTTTAAAAACTTGAAATGAGACTAATAACAGAAATAAAGAGACTTCATTTATTTGCATCCTAATAAAGCGAAGTTAGCTTGAAAAAAGAACAAAATATAATTCTCATATCGGATGTTAAAAGATTGCATTTTTCAAAATGTAGACATCTAAAGAAAAAAAAAACGGTAATTAAAAGAGTTGATTTAAAGTTATGTTAGCATCGAGAAATCAAAGCCCATATAATTTTCTCCCAAAATAACAATTAAACATCGCATTGCACCGAAAAACGCAAATATTGACAAGCTGGTAAAATGCTGAGAATATTTTCTAGTCAAGTCATTATAAAGATTCAGCGCCAGACGCTAAGTGATGATAATTTTGAAGTTGGTAACCCTAGCTGAAGTGATCATATTTTTCCCCACCCTTACTATCGCTTTGCAGTTCTAAGTTCATTTCGCAGATATATATTATTTTTGTTGTTTATTAAATCATGAGCGCGGAGAAAAGTGCTTACCAATGAGTTTTCAGAAAAGTTGACAACAACACCGCTGCTAATTAGCTGTGATAAAACAAACAACCATCATATTTATTTGGCAGTAGCAATTATTTATCGCTTGCAGGAGCATCGCAAGAGTGCCGATTTTTTTTTTTTTTTTAAAATTAGCCGATTTTGTATAAGCTGATCCCTCTAATCTAAAAAAAGGTTCCAAAAATTATCTGTTTATACACAGAAATATGCGTTATTTTGCTTTCAGATTCGCTCTTTCAATAAACAATTTGAAAGATCCGATCTTGTTTATCAGAATTTTATGAAGGGTCCGTTTTGTTTGATCGGGATTTTGTGAAAGGTGCGTTTTGTTTGATCGGGATTTTCTGAAAGGTCCGTTTTGGTTGATCGGATTTTTGTGAAGGGTCCGTTAACGGACCCAAATATCCTCTGGCCAGACCCCTGGTTTATAAATAGCCACAGCCGACGGCGGGATGAGTCAGTCTCGAGTTAGTTTTTGCTTGCAAATCGTGTCAGCAGTGCGCTGGAGAGCATGTATTAGCTATGTTTTGTGAAGCTTTTGAACTGTATTTTTGTGTATTTCAATGTAAATACGTGTGTAACCGTTGAGTTTACAATGTTAATTGATATTTGCTCTACTTCTGATGATTGATTTAGCAGTTGTAACTACGCTTCCTGGACATAGCTGTAAATAAATCTCCTGTGTTTTCTCAAGAACTTTGTCATCATTTAAAGAAAGTTTGAAGTTGTATCATGAACTCTTATCAGTATAAAACAGCTTGCGCTATTTATTGTAAGAAGCCCTTTACAACTTCTTTTTAATCTTTTTTTGCCACATGTGATACATGAAGATTTGGAGATCTTTTTTAAAAAAATATTTTAATTTAAAAAAAAAAAAGCTGAAGAAAATTATACTTTAATCGGAAATAAAAAAAAATCAAAATATGCGGAAAGCTTCCATGTCCAGCACAAAGTTTATGATATAACCTTTTTTGTTATATAGAAGCAGAAATTAATGAAGGATTCATGAAAAGTTATGACGTCATCCAAAAGGTTAAAAAAAAGTTTAAAATTTGTAATTAACCCCCCTCCCATATACTCCAGATAACCAACCAAACAGTACCGGATAACCAGCCTCATATCCTGCAAAAATCTACCGGATATCCTATCCGGTGGGGGGGGGGGGGGGGGCGGCAGGGTCAGATGTCACCAGATACTGGATAGTTAAAAAACTGGTCGGATACTGGATATCTGGTGTATCCCTAGTTGTAAACACTATTTCTTGAATGTGTTAGAATTATAATTCTTCTATCCCTTCATTGCATTAAACATGTTATATGTAAAACAAAGATCTCATTTATTTGCATGTTAGTTAGTATGTTTATTAATCATAAAGTAAGATTTAGAGAAATTGTGAAATTTAATTTTTGTAACTTAAAAAATAAGAAATATTTTCCTGCTGCATAATTCTTCAGTAGTTATCTAGATTTTATTGATTCTTATAGCTATAAAATGGCAAACTCCTTTTTTAAAAAAATTCTTTGAATGACATTTTTGAAACACTTTTTTAATTGCATAAATTATAAGTATTTTTGTCATGCTTCTTTAATATGAGTTTTCTTTGACAGGAAATGAGACGTCGTCGTAATGAAGTATCCATTGAATTGAGAAAAAATAAACGTGACGAATCTTTACTTAAACGACGAAATGTTCCTCATACAGGTACCACAGAGGAAGATGATGCTGACAGAAATATGGGTCATGCTAGTTTAGATCTAATAGTAAGCAACGCCAATAGTGATGAACCAGACAGACAATTAACTGCTGTTCAAGCAGCTAGGTTTGTATGTGTTCGTGCATCACTGCTAGAAATAATGGATCACTATGAATTAAGCAGTTTAATGTAACTTGACGGCCAGATTTCCGAACCAGAGTGCCACATTTGAAGCCTAAAATTTAGATTACATCCAATTTCGAAAACCTTTCTTTCCCTACTTTCTCAGAATTCAAACTTTTTCTCTATGGAAATTTGATCTGGAACTTCGTAAACACCTGTGAAAGGTTATTTTACCTATTTAAGGACTTTTCACATGACAAAGGGTCAAAGGTAGGCATGAGATCAGCCCTCAAGTAAGAAATTGAAAAAGATAATGCTCATCAATGACCAGAGGAGGGGTGGGGGAGAGGCAGGGATAGAGCAAGTGCATTGTATGAAAACTAGGGGTTAGCGATGAAGCGTGTCACTGACATTGACAAATGACATCGTGCACTATAAGTGAAAAGGGGTTAGTTGGTAAATGAAAAAGGAGGGCAGGCAGAAGGACCTTATTTTCCTATGTATTATCTTAGGAAAAAAACAAATTCCTATAATCTGTGTATAAACGATGTGAAAAAAGTTTGAATTTAACATATCATTGAGCAACAAAACTAAAAACGTGAAAAGGTAATTACTTTGAAGGCATAATCAAAATTAATCCAGGTGTTGAAGTGGTCCTATATATACCATACTTCCTATATTTTCAAAAAAAGGATGAAAATCTTCCTATATTTTTGGGAAATGTCCTATGTTTCCTATATTCTAGTTTTTTTTTTAATCCAATTTCTTTAAAAAAACAGTAAATAAGCTATCTGACTTCGGATTTTTCGTGGAAAGTACGTGTGCAAACGAATTTAAAATTAAAAAACGCAACTCACTAAATCCTGCAACAAGCATCTTCTCTCATTGGCTACAGCAATATGACGTCATTGTAGTGGGTGGAGTTTCGAGAATGAATTCTGAAGCTGGTTTTAGAATTTTGCGTTCGGCAACCAGCAGTTTATTTTGTTTTCCAGCGTGTTTTTATTTCGGTTTTTGTTTTCGTGGGTATATTTTTGTGTTCAGTGCATTTTCTGATCAGAATGTTCTAATAGTCTTTTTGCAATCTTTTCTTTTTGTGGAATTTTATTGAACAAAATATCTGTATATTTGCTACAAAGCATTGGTTATTTCCTGTTAGTTCTCAACACAAAGACGGTTTTTATTTATTTATATAAGCTATGTTTGTGACACTTCTATCCCTGCAAAAATTGTGAGTTGCTGTGTTAATTATCAATAAATTTCACATTTTTTTGGTCTACAAAGTACACTTTTTTCAAAAATTATTCTTTCAACTACAGGAAAGTCATTTCAGGTGTAAGTTATAATTTTGTTTGAGGGTTTTTTTAAACAAATCATTGATAAGAATAAATTAATATGTATGTATTATTTCTTTTTTCATAGCGAAACTTCATATAATGTGTTCTATATTTGTCCTATATTTTTTGTGGAAAATGTCCTATATGTGACAAGTCGATCACTTCTACCCCTGTTAATCTGAAATATAATCTAAAATATAATGATTTCTTCTTGAAATCATGATTATAGTACGCTAATTACTTAAAAACCAGAGTCAAGACAAAGGAACATACAGTCTAGCCATGTGCAAATGGCTTCCTAATTCACTGTATTCTTTTTTATTTTACATGGCCTGAATTGCGTAAGTGGAACATTCAAGCAACCAACATACTGGCAGGCAGCGAAAAAGAACATGCAAGCTTTGTAAAATAAACAACATTCAGTCGGCGCGCGGTCTCTATCAGTGAATCCTACTGTAAATATTAAGGTTCAATGCGTTGGTGTTAAGAAAAAAAAATTACAGATAGTCCACACCTCATAAACTTTGCCTTTTTTAACAGATTATACACAGGAAAATACGGTACCCGAGAGAATTCATGGTTATCTGGAGTGTTCAAAATCATAGGTGGTCTGCTGGTTTGAGATCTGTGAAAAATGCTTCAGGCCTCTCAGAAATTGAAAAGAGAATGCAATGCAAAATAGTAACATTCTAAAATTTGGAAAAAATCCAAGGTTTAGACATGCTGAAGCAAGGGTCTGGCCCAGAGCATTTTTTAAGAAATTTTCACTAGGCGACATAAGTTTAAAATAATTAAATGTCTAACTGTTGCTATATATATCCTCTTATATCCGTCGTGAGATCAAAAACGTAGGCAGGGTGGCGGCAGATCAGGGAAAAGTCGGGGAAATATCAGGGAATTTTGTAAAAATTACAAAAAATCAGGGAAAATTGATTTTATGAAGAAAAAATTTTTTTTTGCTTTACAAAATTCTATACTTTAATTCCCTACGCATTTTCCGCCAATTATCTGTTCAAAAAAAAAAAACAAAATTAATGAGGTGCCATTATACACTGCCGCATATTTGTGCATCTTTTTTCCTCAACGTCAAAGAATTGAATCTTACGTATTAACCACAGGATGAACTTTCTAAGATTGCTTCTGTGTCTGTTAGGTTGTTTATTTTACCTAGCTTGAAATTTCCTTTTACGCTTTCAATGCTATGTAAAATAAACAACCATACAGGCAAAGAGGAAGCCTTCATTAATGCCTTAGCTCCTTTGCCTTTATTCCATTGTCTCGAAGTAATTAGCGTCTGTAGTTACGATTTCAAGAAGGAATCTTTGGTTTTTGAATTAATACTATAAAAGCTTAAAAGTTATTACTTCGTCGCATTTTTAATTTCATTGCTAAAATTGAACTAAACTTTGTTTTTTGCCGTTATACTATTTGTTGTCACCGCAGATTATGAAGGTTTTCTTTTCTTCAGACTTAAGTAATTCTTTAATTTTATAACCAAGTTGTATTCTTTTATATATTTTGAAATTAACTAATTGCTTTTTTTTTCTTTTTTTTCTTGCATTTCAAAGTTGTTTGTTACAAAAGCAATCTAAGATTTTTTTTTAATTACATACTGTTAAAATCATTTGAAATAGAGTTAACTTGTGTGCTTAAGTAAATATCTTTTGTCGGATATCTTTTCGTCCATAAGCTCATTACTTTTTGCATTGAGAAAAGCGTTCCCTGAAACGCCGGAACACGTGTCTGCTGTAATTGGCAGTTTGTGCTTTTTTGACGTTGTTTTATCTTACTTTAAATATCTTTATTTTTTATTGTTAAAATGCTGTATTCATTCATTAAAACCTATGTTCTTGATTAGAGAAGAGCTCCCTATGAATAGATATCAAATGGTTTCATCTGTTTTGCATAAATATGTCAATTATTTATATAAGAATAACTATATTACTTCTATTCTTTCACTGTTACTTGTTATTATTGAAATAATTATTATACTGTTTGAAAACTTAGTTAAAAATAATTTCAATTACTTTTTAGTTCTATCATACATACACATGTTTTTAAGAGTAATTTTAATAGTTTCTTAAAATTCTTATGCTAAGTGGTTTCTGGGAGTAAAGTATTTTTTTTTAAATTTTCTCTAATCTTTCCATGTAGAAAAATTTAATATAATACGGTTTCGTAGTTTTTTTTTTCCAAAAAAAATTGACTTGATATGTTTTTTTTAATCATTTTATTAAAAAAGTAGCATCTTTTAAAAATATATCTTTAGTTCAACAATTTTACACAACTTAAAACGTTTAAAATACTGCGTAAATCAGGGAAATTCGGTGAACTTAATCAGGGAAAAGTCGGGGAACCTTTTTTCACAGTTCCTGTCGCCACCCTGGTAGGGGACATATAGAACTGGCGGCCCTATAATTATTTCAAGCGTATCTTAAATACATACAAAGAGAATAGGTTCAGCTTCTGGTTTATGAGTAAATCTTTAATAGATCTAGATATTGAGAAAAAGAACCTGATTGTAAGCAGTCAAGCTCTCTTATTAGATTCCTAGGAAAAGAGAACATCTTGCATTATAATATTAACTTGGAATTAAGGGGGTCCGGGGTTCAAATTTGTAGTCTTAAAAACTTATTTTAGACGATCTTTGGTAATGTTAGGGGAGAAGTGGCTCCCCTGTCTATGAAGAGATTTCAAGGCCTTTCCCAGGAAATTTTTCTCATTTGTAATCTTAGAAATGCATTCTACTGTCTTTTGTAATATTAATGGGTTGGAGGACCCCCCCCCCCCCCCCTCTCTCGCTTATTTTTCAAAATTGAAACCTTTTAAAAATGCAAATATTATCTCCAATTGTGTAAAGAAGAGGGAGGTTCGGGGGTTCTCCGCTGGAATTGTTTTGCAATTGTAGTACTAAAAACGCAGGTTAATACCATATTTTCATGATATTACGTGAAGGAAAGACTCGAAGCCGCACACCAGGAAATTTCTCTAACTTGCTGCCTTAAAAATGCATTCTATTTATCTTTGGTATTGGTAGAGGAGAAGAGGTTTGGAAGCTCCCTCAGAAATTGTTTGAAATTGTAACTCTGAAAATGCTGTTTTAAACGATCTACGGAAAGAGGAGGAGAGATTGAAAGGCCTCCCATCCCAGAAGATTTCCCATCTCAGGAAAATTTTCTAATTTGTAAACTTAAAATCGCATTCTAGACTATCTTTAGTAAGGTTAGGGATATAGATAATTAAAAAGAGCACAAAATACACTGCATATTTTGAACAAAAGCAGTTTTGTTTGCTAAAGAAGTAATGCTGGAGTCAGATGCCCAAAGTGGCAGAATAGATTTAACTCACTGGTTTCGAACTCAAAGTAACGTATTATTGCGATTCGTTCACTAATTTTTCCCTAGATGGAATCAATAATATTATTATTATATATATATATTTTTAATGTGTAGTTAAAATGAAAGAAATCATATGGCAGTTTCTTGGAAAAATCACGATTATAAACGGAAACGGCACATCTTAACAAAGTTTAACCATATGTGTCGTGAGTGTTACCTAGTAAACAAGTTCTAAAATTCAAATCAAAAAAACAAAAGAAATGCATAATAACTCTATTAAAATTTTTAGCTTACTTAAAAGCAATGTTATCTTCCTAACAATATTATTTTTAAATTTTTTTTTTCCATTAATAATTTTGACAGGCGGTGAAAATATGATACTTGGTAACACAAATGACGATGAATATTGTGCATTTTTATTTAAAAAATATTATTTTTTTTAATGTGATTCAAGGGACAAATTTTTTATTCATAAAATGTATGATTTTTGTAAAAATAAACACTTAAATACTTCGTAAAAATACTGTCATGTTGTCCAGTAGCACTCATGACATTGAAGGTGAAAAATTTACTTTTAAAGTAAAATATCTTTATGAAATACTAAGCTTAATTGAGGCAGTGAGAAGCAAAGGGATGCAAGTGGACATTTTCAAGTTTTGAGTAAAACGCATATAAAGATAACGTCCTAGGTAGGCTTTCATTGGATTTGTTTTCGAAATCATGCTGTATAGCAGCGCCTACCAGGGCTAGTACCATCTCTTGCCCCAAAACAGAGAAAGGGTTCACCTACCATTTGCACTTGTTATCTCCAATTTTTTAATTTTGCCACTTGCATCCCTTTGCTTCTCACTGCCTCAAATATGATTGTACCCTTAAAAATAAACTATTACAAGAAATGTTTCCCGAAATAAAACAGTTGATGATATTTATGTTTGAAATTTTTAAAATGTTGTTTAGGCAAAAGTTTGGAAAATGACCCAGGTCATTTATTTCTGCATAACCAAGAACAGACACATCAAATATGCACATTTGAAACGAAACAGATGTGCTTGTTACAAATAAGAACATAGAACAATTAGTATTTTTTAAATATGTTGAGTCATGATACAAACGAACATTTGGCTAGCATTTATCACTTTCTGGAAGACAAATACATGCATGGTCGAGTCCAGCTTTTAGTTTCGAAAGGGATCATATCCTCATATATAATAGCAAATGATCGAGTAACCCGCGTGTTTCAACAATGAAACTTGGGCCACGGCATGATAATTTGTTTTGGTAATGTTTAACATGCAGGGAAAGACTCGATTGTGACAAGGCTGAACTCGATCCGGCAACTAAACAGTTTTACTGGTAAGACTGTCCTTTCAGGGGAATAAAGAAAAGAAAAAATGGTCAACAATGAATGCTACCTACGGGAGTTTTGGGTTAATCCATTGGAGTTAGGGTTACAATTTTAAGTATCAAAATATCACCAAACAGGCAATGCTTTTGTTCAAATGTAGAAGCAATTTTCACCCGTCATACCTTGACGGGCGATTTTCTGGTTAGTAAATAATATCCATGAACTTATTGAAGTAGATTCATATTGATCAGAAGGAATAATAAAAAAATAAACAAAACATTTTAAAATAAATTCATGAAAACTTTATTATGAAACATCGAATGTATGTGCGTGTGGGGGGGGGGAGGGCGACATTCAATTTACCGGGCCCCCTTCAAAAGGTTTTTCTGTATCTGCCCCTGCTCCGTGCTACTGAGCGCTTATTCTAAAAGGAGTTATGGATGAATGTGGCGGGTTGAAGAGGGGGGGGGGGGGCTGCGAACTAAACCGTATGAACTAAAGTATTGTTGGCCCGCCTCATCTCCAAAAACTTGCAATGTAGCCAGCCCATGAGTAAAAAAGGTTAAAAACCCCCCGCTCTAAGCCATATCCCGACATTCTTCTTATTTATTCACCCATATATTAAAACAAAAAGCGTATGTGTTTGAATTAAATAACAAATTTAAATCAAAGTCTAATCATATATTTCTCTTACCTTTTTGTTGAAGGGAAGAACGTTTCATGCTGAGTGGTGGCAAGAAAAAAAAATTTCCCTCAACGAAAACGCCTTTCGTTCGCAAACTGCCCATTTTGTTTATAAGCCTCAAGTTCCCGCTAAAAATCACCACACCCCGAGTGAATCACTGTCTAGAATTTACACTACTGAGTCTGCCCAATGTACAATGATGACTGGATGGCGACAACGATTAGCACCCCTTAACCCGCAAGGGATAACATGTTTTCGAACCCAGTCGGACGGTTTTAAACGAGTAGGAAAAAAAGAGAAAAACTGCTTTTGGTTCACAGCTGGAAAATGTCTGATGTAGTTCTGTTGCTCAAGAGGAAAAGAAAGAAAGGTTTGAAATCCGTTTACAAAAACGAGGAGTGGAACCATTGTTGAATTTTTCAATGTCGCTCAGTAGTTTGATTTTGCATCTTCTAGGCGACAGAACTTTTTCACTTCGCGACATTGGTGTCGCGTAGTACCGATGTTAAAAAATGCTCTGGTCTGGCCAGAGGATATTTGGGTACGTTAACGGACCCTTCACAAAAATCCAATCGACGAAAACGAACCCTTCACAAAATTCTGATAAACAAGAACAGATCTTTCACAAATTGTTTATTGAAAGAGCAAATCTGAAAGCAAAATAACTCATATTAAACCTAAACCGATAAGTTTTGAAACCTTTTTTAAAGTCAAATTAGAAGGATCAGCTTATACAAAATCTAATTTTGCAAAGAAAAAAAAGTCACTCTTGTGATGCTCCTGCAAGCGATAAATTGCTACTGCCAAATACATATAATGCTTGTTGTTTGTTTATTGGAAAGAAATTAACAGCTGAAAATAAGTTTGGTTTTATCACAGCTAATTAGCAGCAGTGTTGTTGTAAACTTTTCTGAAAAGGGGGTGGGTTGGTAAGTGGTGGGTTGGTAAGCGCTTTTCTCCCTGCTCATGATTTAATAAACAATAATAATAATATATATCAACGAAATGAACTTAGAACTGCAAAAGGGATAGTAAGGGTAAGGGAAAAATATGATTGCTTCCGAGAGGGTTACCAACTTTAAAATGATCGCCATTTAGCGTCTGGCGTTAAACCTTTATAATGACTTGATTAGAAAATATTCTCATCATTTTACCAGCTTGTCAATATTTGCATTTTTATGGTGCGGGTGCAACATTTAACTGTTATTTTGGGAGAAAATTATATGGGTTTGATTTTTCGATGCTAACAAGGATGATTAACTTTAAATAAACTCTTTTACTTGCCGTTTTTTTTCTTTAGATGTCTACATTTTGAAAAATACCAACTTTTAACATCTGATATGAGAATCATACTTTGTTCTTTTTTCAAGCTAACTTCGCTTCATTTAGGATGCGAATAAATGATAAGTCTATTTTTGTTAGAACACTCATTTCAAGTTTTTAAAGCAAAATTCCATTTTCTTTTATGAGTCAAAAATTAAAATGCTGAATCAATGGTTTATTTTATTATTATTTTTTTTTTTTTGCTTCAACTGTGTCCACAGATATTAATAATATGTTTATCATAGCACTCTAAAATGCAATTTTAAAATTATTTTACCAAAAATATTTCTTTCACAAGCCGTTTTTATACTTTTGATGCCTTCACTTTGAGAATAGCGATCTCTTTGCATCTGCTATGGGAATCCGATTTTTTGAATCTTTAAAGTTTAGTACGCTTTGTTAAGTGGTAAACAAATAAAATATCTTTATTTTTGGTAAAATCACGGAATTAATAAGTTTTACAGAAATTCTGTGTGTTTTTTAAGAGTGTCTTGGGTCAAAAAGTTAAATGCTAAAACCTTGTCTGATTTTTTTTTTTTTTTGTTACAATTATTTTAAATGTTGTACAAAAATATTTCTAGTATAATTTAACATAATGTAGAATGGGAGATAAATATTGCTACTTGAGAGAGCAATGCCCCCCCCCCCCACCAAATACTAGAAAAACACCCCAGAATGATATTCTCAACATAGAAGAGGAAAACACTTAACTTTAAATTTAAATTATGCAGTTTGTGCCCTCTCTAAATTCTAAAAATTCGTTTTAATAAAAAAAAACTAAAAAATTTTTTTTTGCAAAATTATTTGATTTTTCACAAAAAACAGACTCTGTGAAAAATCCTGGACAGACCCCTGTGAAGTTACGGGGACTTTTAGACTTTGTACTGTGATTCCTGTAATATTTTGTTCAAAACTCTCTATATTTTTGTTAAAACTCCTACGTTTTTCTAATAATTCCTATAATTTTTATTACATGTCACTTATAGGCCTGAAAATGGGAAAACTGCCTTTTTTTGTTCCAGTGAAACAATACTATTGTGCTGTTACAGTGAAACCTGTGTAAGTTAACAACTTGCGGTGCACAACTTTAGTGGTCAACTTATAGAGGTTGAATTATATGATAAGATCTATTTCTGTGCCTGAAAATAGTGGTCAACTTAGACAGGTGGTCAACTTTACAGGTTTTACTTTATTTACTTTACATATGAGGCAGTGAGAAGCAAAGGGATATAAGTGCCAAAATTAAAAAAAAATGGAGGTAACCAGTGGGGAGGTAATAGGACAACCTCTCCTATGTGTCGGGGCAAGAGATAGTACTACTAGCCCTGGTAGGTGCTGATGTACAGTAGACTCTCAACTTCTGGAAATGTAATTTTTTTGGAAAAACCACAGTTTATTGTCTCGAAGCGATCAAGGAAAGAGCCCGGGGAGGTCAGAAAATTTAAGTCCTGAGAATACCAAAAAACCTACCCGAAACTTTTCGCCCTTTTCGACGGACATTTTGACTATTTCCACCTCTGTAAAAAGGGGAGATGAATGGAAAACCCCTTTAGGTGCAATCCTTTGTCCAACTTCTTTCGTTCTGGCACGTTCGAAACTCATTTGAAACCTTTCTGCAACTTGCAGGGTCCGCAGACCTATTTTTTCCTATTTTCCTACTTCTTTAAAATTTTCAAAAATTTTCCTGTTTTTCCTATTTTTTTTCAATGCATAATCTTGCTTCCACCTTTTTACCCATACTATATCTTTGTGCACCTTATCGACAGACAGTGGCGGATCCAGACGATCCTGTTGGGAGGGGCGATTGAGTAATGCATCAAGGAGGGGGTGGGGGAGATGAGACTAATGAAAATAAAATTTAGAAAAGTCTTAAGAACTGAAGCATGTTTTTTTATATTTTTTGGAATAATGTATCGTTCAAAGAGTTTGAATGAAAATTTAAGTGTTTCGAGTACAACACACACACACACAAGAATGAAAAAAAAAAAAATAGTTTCTGTACTAGTATTCTGGATCTATTATCTAATCTAAACCTTTAAACTTTTGATTCGTTTGTGGATTCGTGAAGTTTTTCCAGTAGCTATTCAGATCCTCAATTGTACTTTTTTCCTTATAAAAGAAAGGTTGCAGTATTGAAATGGCATCTCTTTTTACCAGTTTTTGTACCAAACATAATGAAATACTAAAATTGCTTTCGTAAATAAAATTTGAAGATAGTAATGAATTTGTTTGTTGTTCAGTTGTTTAATATTCGCAGGGCCTGGTTACGCACAGGCCAACTAGGCCTGGACCTGGGGCCCCATACTCCTAAGGGGCCTCAAATTACTTAAGGAATTATGCATAGCATTACAACTATGAAAAGAATACATGCATTTTTAAAGTAATAATTAAAAAAATAATGACTTTTAGTTAGAAGAGAATTTTTTATTAAATCTGCCAGTATCGAGTTTACCATGTCACGATCATGAGGTACCTTGAAGGGGACTTATGAATGCACATGATAAATAATTTATATAGTTTTGTCAGTGACAAAGCCCTAAAAATGCATTCGGACCAGGTTTTAGAGTATTCATGGGGCCTTGAAATTAAAGGGCCTAGGGCCTCATTTTCAGTTAGTCGGGCCCTGAATATACGCGCATAAGTAGGAGTGTTTGCAGGTTCTCCCTCGAAAATATTTGTTAGAAACGCCATTTTTAGACTATTTGTTGGTTAATAAGAGGAAGGGAAGTTAGGTGGTCCCTTTTCGGAATGTTTTTGAAATTTAAGGGTATATTTTTGAAAAATGTTTGTTGGATTCCCTCACCTTGCTGAACTTGTTTTAAATCATGATAACACCACGCAAGTTTTAAATTTGTAATTATATTTGCTTAGAATTAGAACAAAATGGTGCTGTGTGACCAGGATATGGTGAGTGAGTTCATCAAATGTTTTGTATAATTGGTGGTAGAAGGTGACCATATTTTGATATTTATTTTTATGCATACTAACTGTAATAATTTTCTTGAATCATGTCTGTAAATAACACCGAAGTTAATAATGCTGTAATTGAGACCCCTGGGAATGACCAGGTACTGCAAAATCCTGGGCCGATAGCCTTGTTGCCTGATCTTACCAAACAGAATGTATCAAGATTTTTTTCTCTAAGCTTGATATTTTCAAAAATTTAGCCAAATGGAATGAAGTACATCTAGTAAATATAGTAAGATTGGAAGCTGACATAAATGAGTAGTCAATTATGAGGAGTTAAAGAACAAACTAATTGCTCATTTTGGTACAGATAAGTTTGGTGCGGATATCCTAAATGAGTTTACATCTGCATGCCAGGCGCCCGCTGAATTAGTACAGGATTTTGTAACTCGGGTAGACAGTTTGGCTTTAAAATGCTTCAAGAAAGAGGACGGGGAGGATGTAGTCACGCCAAGCTTTAAAAGCGAACTGCTTCTAAGGCATGACATAGAGGCAGAATTAATATTGCATAACCCAAAAGATTTCACGCAGGCCAAAGAACAGGCCTCGCTAATCGAGAAATCCTTAAGGTAGCAAAACTCTCACATTAATGTGGTTCAGGGAGCAGAGGTTGGGCTTACACATGCACTTGTCGAGCACACATCTAAGTATGCTCAGATTGTTGAAAATCTTGGTAACCAAGTTGAAGCAGTGCAGACGCAGTTTCAAGAATTTTCTGTGGGTAACCAAAATGCTGGGCAACAGCAGAGTTTTCGTCCGACACATGGAGGGGATAACCTTAGATTCTATCATAAACATGAAGGCCAACAGAGGCCCATAGTTTGTTACCGATGTATCCAGGAGGGGCACATTGCTCGTTATTGTAATCAACAGCAAAACTTCAGGAGGGATCAGGAAATGGATAGGGAACTAGAAAGAAAGAACGCAGTGGTTGGAGCTCCAACCATCGGGAGCGGATTCGGTATCTGACCTATAGATTTGCGCATGCGCAAAGCATTCGACAGATTGAAAGGCTCCCTTCGTATACTTTCACGTTTCTCATCATTCGGATCGGATTTGACGGAGCATTAGGCACTCGTTGTTTATTCTCCTCGTGCGAAAATGGCACTGTCGTGACACACGCTGCAAATTTTGATTCATAGTTGGAATTTTAAATTTGTTTTTATATGAATATTGGAGGAGCACAAAGGTGAAATTGTTTAAAGAACGAAGAGGGGGCGATTGACAATCCTAAATGACAGGGGAATGGGGCTAAAGTTAGGTCCGGCCCATCATAATGGCGACAGAGCATGGGTCGGAGCGGGGCCTTCGCGATTCTCCACTACTACTCTCTCTTTCTCCGGGCCGAACACTGCGTTTTGTACGTCACACTTTGAGTCCTTCCTTGCCATTCTAAGTAGATAGACCGGGATCTGAAGGGGGTTGAACATACATGGAAAGGCTGACGCAATATCATTTTTGATTATTGTTACAGGCTCTATGGTGATTATGAAACATGTCATCGCCCCCCTGGGTGGCCGACAACTGCGGGGGAGGGGGGAAGCATTGGGGGGAGCCGTTTGCTAAAACATTCATAACTCGAGAACTACTGTGGATAATACACTGAAAAAAAAATGACAATCGATGCAACAAAACAAGGGCTTTATAAAAGCTAAATATGATTATGGTCCTATCTTTGTTAGTTTCTGAGTAAAATTCCATTTTTAGCAAACAGGCAAAAATTTTAAATAAAATACGCAAAACGACCTTTTTTTAAAAAGAAAAATTCTAAATCAAAATTGTTTGATTTTTTTCATATAAATAAAACCCAAAATATCATTATTCAGCCTGTTAAAACTATTTAAGTACTGTTAATGTGCTGAAAAACAAAATGACAGTAGCAAGCTCAAACACTATTCGCAGTATAGTTCGGGATCTGAAGGGGGATTTTGAGTATTCATGGAAGACCTGACGCAAAATTATTTCTGATTATTGTTGCAGGCACTAAAGTGATTATGAAAACACATATCGTCCCCCCCCCTCCTCGGCGGTCGACATCCCCGGGGGAGGGGGAAAGCAGTGGGGGGACGCCGTTTACGAAAATGCTCATAACTCACGAACCGTAGGAGGTAAAGCACTAAAAATTTGGCAAAAGATGCAATAGAACAAGGACAAAAGAAAAAAAAACATACATATTTTGTTTTTCCGTAAAATATAAAGTTGCAACTTTTGCTTTTTTCAAATCATCTGTTTTTTTTTAAATAGTATTAGCAAAATATTATTCACAACTATAATAAGCAATCATCAAAACATGGTCTCTTTCACACAATCTTAAGTAAAGTTTTCAATAATACGATTTTTCAAACAAAAACATTTAAAAAATAAACCCTTACTTAACATGAAATCCGTAAGTAACTAGATACTCTCAAAGTAATGATCAATATCAAACTTTTTGCGATTTGAAACAAAGGAGATGTGAAAATAATGAACAAAAGATACGCATCAGACATTTTAAAAGATCAAAATTTATTACTAAATCAATAACAAAATTGTGCTTGCATCAACTACTTTTATAGCAAGTAAAGAGCAAATAAATCCCAGCCATTTTTTAGTGAGGTAGCTATGGTTAATGTATATAAAAAGTAGCAATTCAGTAAGTTGTTGACTAAAATGGCGTACCAATACAAGTTACTTATTACTTCATTGAAACATATTGACGTTTCCATTCAATCTTTGAACCATTCATGGTTTTACAATTTTCATTACTTATAAAGAAAATGCAAATAAGACCGTTGCCAATCAAATGATAGTCACAGTTTGAAATGAAATACGCATATGTATTACTTTAAATACTGATCAATGCCCACTGAGGAAATGCTGGTTTTTTGAAGATTTCTCACGGAACATTTGCAACTGAAACTCATTGACGTGTGAAAATAGTTTTCTTTTGTTATTTTGCGCTTTCTTCCTGTCATTTCTCACCTTAGAATAATTATTAAGAAACATATTTGCTAAAATAGACACACATTTACTTCCTAGAATAATGTTATCGTTGCCACATATGCATTCCCAATCTCCGCCAACTTCAATTAGCTCAACTTTCTCCATGACAAGTTGAACAAAGATGCTTTTCTGGTTTCCCATTTTTAAAAATTCTTCCTAATATGGTTTCGATATTAATTTTTGAAATATTGAGTACGATTCGACAGCAATATCAACAGGAAATTTTTGTGGCCATTTTAAGCTCCATCTGTCAGTGAGCATAAGATATTGATGAATATCTTTAGAACTTTCAAATTTTAAATCCTTATCTTTACACAATCTTTCAGGGCAATATTTGCATTTTATGCGTTGAGTCTCTTGAAAACTTACATAACCTGCTATATAAATTAAAACTGACAAAACTGGTTCGCTTAGTTCAACATTATCTGTCGAGTTGAGCACTTTGTACAAACCATCAGGAACATTACATCTATTTGTTGGTGCTGAATCTTCCCACGCCAACTGTTTGATTTGAAAGTGTCCAACTTTGTCAGAATATAAATCCATTAAGCTTAAAATTTTTAATTTATGTTCTGACTCTAGTATTTGCCTGTAAGAAATGTTATAATTCCCCCCACTCATTTGTCGATATTGACCAAAGCGTGCTTTGAGTTGGTCAGTTTGAAATTTTCCCAGTAAAATAAATTCTGGTTTAAATTTCTCGAAAACGTACTTAGTCAGTGCAACTAAAGATGCTGAAGTAATCTGAAGAGCCGATGTCCGATTTGAACTTGGACACTTCTTCGACCTTTCGACTCAACGAATGACGTCACACGCTCCTCCAACCCCTCAATGTTTGGCCCGGAGAAAAAGAGAGTAGCAGAGGAGGAGAATCGCGAAGGCCCCGGTCGGAGTCCTGAGTTGGTTGGTACTCAATAAAACGAACGGTGGTGTCTATGTTTTTCAAAAAGCAACGAATTATTAAGTATTTCATTGGAATCTTCATGATTAGTCACATGTTATACTTCAGACCTCCGTAGAATTTTGTTAAATGTGTTTATTTCAGATCTGACCCGTAGCAGAGACGCAAGACCACGAGAGATGGTCGGTCGGTGTTCCATTATGGGTGCCTGCAGGAGGCAGGCCGGTCATTTTGACAAATATGGGCCCTGGCTTTTGAAAAACAATGTATTTTTGCATGTTTTTAGTGCTTTTTTTCTCCATAAAATGAATTAAATTTGCCCCCAACCTGGAAAACTGACATGCCGTGCACTTGCCTCCCTGGCTTTCAGGGTAAATCAATTTATAATTCAAAAATTGAATAATATGTATACTATTTTATTAATTTTAAAAAGAGGAAAAATTAAAGTAGCCATACAAAATGTCCAGGGTAGGCCAATAATTTCATTTGAGTTTTGACGTCTTTAATACATTGTTTTTTGCAATCACGAATTGCGATAAGACCACTCGTCAAGATTTCTTGTTTCTACAAATAGCTCCTATTTCAATCAAAAAAACATACATGAACCATAATTTAAATTCATGACGTGAATGCCAGGGGCTAGACACTGGATTGTCCAAAGAAGATTTATGTATTATCGACAGGGTAATAGAGTATAAATTAGGCGATTCCGAGGAACACGGACACCGCCACCCAGAAAGAGGGACATGCTCCCGAGGCTTGTGAACCAGATGAGTTGATTATAAGCATAGATAAATTAAATCGAAGAAACGTCAACTACGGGCCAATGATAGCAATTTGTGATTGCTCAAAAAATGGGGAAATAATTTTATAAACCAATTAATAAATATCACTATAATTTTCCATTTTAAGTTATGGTGACATTGGAGAACGGAATGGGGGTCGGAGGCCTTTCCTTGGAAATTAATTTTCTGATTTTAAAATGCAATTTTAAGCTGTCTTTAGACACAAAGTGAGGGTGGGGAAAAACTTTTAAAAATGCAGTTAGTTGATGACAACAGGAAAAGGGTCAGAGTTCAAAAGGATGTGTGTCTCCGGACAATCATCCAGAAAGATTTACAACAAAAGAGAAGGAAATGGGTCATTTTCCGGCCAGGGCACCGGCGGAAATTGAACCCATGACCTCCGGCTTAGAAGACAAAGCTTCTACCACAGAGCTGCGGAGGCCCCAGAGCCCAGATACATTTCCAACATTAGTCAATGAGCAAAAAAAAGCAACTTTTTGACTTCTCATGGTCTGCCGCCAAAACATGCAAACCAAATCAAAATGAAAACAATTTTGGCATTTGCTGCCACATAATTTTCTTTATTGCTCATTGTATTTCACATTTTTTGTTTTACTTTTTTTCCCTTTAAACGATGTCTTGTTCTGTAAAACATTGTTATCTGCTAGAATACGGGACTTTATCCGTCCCGTATCGAAGTTCCTTGGGATGCAGAACACTTTTTCAAAATATGGGACTGTCGCTTCAAATCCCGGGTTGTGTAACGTTAGATTAGCAGGCATAAGCTCTCCTGCAGAACTTTTTAAAACTTAACAGCCTTAAGGGTGCTCTTCACTGAGAGTCTGAAAGCTTCGGATCCAATGCTAACCTACGGGGAAAGTTAAAGGTTATTTTACAATATTCCTTTGAAGTTTTCGGGTCAATTTTTTTTCTGAGTATTTTTCAAGCCTATGTCTGTGTATATTAGTTTTTACTTTTTTGATACGTCCATTCTTCGATTTTTTAAAATTCGAGAAAAAATGAATTTCTACGAAAACGAGGTACTGTTGGACCTTTCGCTCTGTAAAAAAGCTGCAAATCGTGCTATCGAAATTTTAAGAACGCCCCAACACGCAAAATATTTCCAGCTCTCTTTTGAGACTAAGTTTGAAATGATGCGACCATTTCTAAAAAAATATCGGAGTTCCAACCATCTGAAATATTTTCGAAAAAGCTCAATTTCTCTACTAAGCCACGCCCTTCACTGGTCCCCCCTTTCTTGAGGGGAAAAACCGGGTGAGGTGTATAAGATTTACGATCATTAGCGCAAACGACCGTTTCCATTTACTACTCCCCTCTTTTCCGGAGGCATTTTTCAATGAAGGAATGAATGAGTGCTTTTGAAAGTGAATCCACATGCTTGGAAACATCTTCACGATTTGATTTGTGTTTAGAAAGGATATAGTTTTTAAAGAGTGCTTCTGAGATAATTCTTGTGAATTCTTGTGCTAAATGACCTCCTGAATCCAAATATGACCACCTTTTCCCATTCACACGTCCCGCTTTTTTGGAAATGTCGCCCGCAATTTTTTTCAGTTTTTGAGTTTCATAGCCATTATTTTTATTTGGAGGGGAAGTTATCGTTATATTATACATTAATACTTTTCTGAGGGGCTAGAGAGGTGCTACGTTTGTACGCAAGAACATATGAAGGAAATTGGTTAACTCATGGGGGGTATTACCACTTATTATATTTTTAAAATCATCAAAATCCATCCTTTTTTCTAGGGGTTTGTTTTAAAATTTTTTCCCTTATTTTTTGGCATGAAACCAGAGTATAGGACTCACACCTATAAACCCTATATCCGAAAAAAAAAAATTTCACGTTGTAAATTTAAAAAAAAGGAAGTATCGCATTTTGCGTAAAGTTGCATCGCAGACCTTCAGTGAAGAACCTTTTCGTGTTATTCAAATTCATTCACGGATATAATTAAGATTAAAATTATCTTAAGTATGCTTATAATATAGCATTAATGAATATTTCTATTTCTGGGGATGCACTACCCCCATTACTTTTCACAACATCAAGAAGGCATAAACAATGGAGCTGGTGCATCCAAAGAAAGATAAATATGTATATTAATGCTACTTTATAAGCAAATTTAAGGATGCTTTTCACTGAGAGTCTGAAAGCCTACGGATCCAATGTTAACCTGCGGGGAAAGTTGGATGAAGATTTTACAAATTCCTTTGAAGTTTTCATGTAAATTTTTTTCCGAGTATTTTTCAAGCCTCTATCTGTGTCGTGTACTTTTTCCTTTTTTGAAATATCCATTCTTTGATTGTTTAAAATTCGAGAAAAAATGAATTTCGTTGAAAGAGGTGGTAGGTACTGTTTGATATTTTGCTCCATAAAAAATCTGGCAAAATATTTCCAGCACTCTTTTGAGACTTTGTTCGAAATAAAGCGACCATTTCTAAAAAAAAAAAAAAAAAAAAAAAAAAAACCCGAGTCCAAAACCGTATTCTAGATACTTACTAGATATTTGGATTCTATTTTTGTCTATATTATACTATGTTACTACAAATGTAAACGCATAAAATGCTTTCCACAGCTCAACAAACATTTTTGAAAATAATTTCTCGAGCCAAACTCGTAAAAAATTCTTTACAAGGTATGTACACATTGATCATGTAATTCATAATACAGTGAAATCCAGTAACAATGAACTTCAAAATCGGGACTGAAAACTTATTTGGTTGAAACGGGTACTTCGTTATACTGATATACGTTGTAACAGGATTTCACTGAATTTTTCTTTTGAAGACTTTCTAAGGAGAAAAATGATACATACCTGCATTTCTTTAAAGCATGAATGAGTATAAAAAAATTGTTTTAAAGCAGGGTTGGGTTCCCAGGGTCGTGACCCCAAATGGGGTCGTGTAGCGTTTCTTCTTCGGTCGAAACATTATTCCTACCACAGTATAGTTGGGGGTGGATCGAATCTAACATAGCAGTTTTGTAATGTAGGATCTAACGTAGCTTTCACAATGTTGCCAGGTTAGGTCCACACCTTGCGATACTTTACTGACATGTAGGCTACGTGATCACAGGTCCTTTACTTAGTCAAAAAAGGGTCGCAACGTGCAAAAGATTGGGAACCACTGGTTTAAATTTACAGATAATTAGAGAACTGATGGGGGAAGGGGGAGAACACTGACCATTTTGTTTTTAACTGGATGAATACACCATGTTCTAAGAATCTTTCGGTAGTCGTGTTACACTGAAATTTTCATAAGCTCAGACAAATAATTTGTCTGACGTCTAAAACATTTCCCCGAAACCTAAGGTTTTTCAATTTTAGCCGATCTTTATCAATATATATTTGTGTGTATGCACTGTGCAGTCGCATCTGTTCATAGTGAAGTCTAAGGAACCGAATAACAATTTCGTATATAGCCTCAATTTCGCTATAAAAAGGTAAACAACAAGAAGGGAACTGAACCATAAATACGATACATACGGCTTGAATATTAGTACGAAAAACCAAATTTCTAGTTGAATTTTAATTCAAAGTGTCAAAGGTCAAAGTTTTTTAATATCCTGGATAAAAAAACAAATACATAGCCACAAGTTTTCAATCAAGCAATGCATTTTCTACACTTATAATTTACATCTTTTACTTGTGCTTTTAAGACGTTGTTTTTGACTTTTATCTATTTCTTGCACAAAGCTCATGCTTTTCAAAGTGCATATTTTATTTACAATTTACACATTTAAAAATTGAAGCTATTTTGGAACACCCGATTTAAAATGGTGTTAAAGCTTCATTGAAACATTATCATTATTTAATATTATTCATAAATGGGGGAAAAAAATTCAAAAAAAAAAAATTAATACCAAACAGAAAAGAAAGAAACATTTAGCATCCAGCCCATAGCTTTCATTTGAATTTTGACGTCTTGAATTTAAATTATGTTTTTCACAATCACGAATTGTGGTAGAACCCTACTCGTTGGGTTTCTTATTTCTACAAATGGTTCCTATCAGAATTATATTTGTAAAAGTCATGATTTGAATACAAGACGTCTACATTCAAATGAATTCCAGGGGCTGGATGCTGGACGTTGTTGACTGAATGCTGTTTTTGTCTGAAAAGTATTGTGTAAAATCGAGAGGGTCGGGAATAAGTAAAATCGATGGCGGGGACATGAACTTCACCGCCCAGGAGGAGGGACATGCTCGCGAAGACACGTGGAACAGACGAGTTTGCATTAAAAGAATAGAAAATTAAAGTCGAAAGAACATCAACTACGGACAAGTGAAAACAATAACCAACTGTGGTCGCTCAAAAAAAGAATATATTTGGTCTTGGTCAAGCAATAAGGTATTCGAGGGCGAATGATTGGTATTAGTCTCACGCAACTTTGCGCACATCTCTCAACTTTTGTTGATTTTAAATGTTAAAATTTATTGACATAGAAATTACACTATTTTAATGTAAAAACGTGCAAATTAAATTACACTTGTTTCGGGGTTATTAAGAACATCTTTATCAATAGAGATAGATACATGTGTTTCTGCCTTTTACATCATTCAAAAAGTTTTTATTGGGCCTGACAGATTTCTCTTCCACGTTCTGGAGTTATTTGAGTTACCCTAATTTTGCTAACAGTTTAAAATTTCTCCGGGAAGTCGAGAAGAGATCAAAAAAAAAGAAAAATTAGAAAAATTAGAGCAATAAATGTTAGTACACTCAACAATTTATAAATTATGCTTCATGAATACTTTTATACAAAAAGAGAAAAATTAAATTGAAATATTTTTAAAATTTAAAGGATAGTATACTAATGTGTGTGATTTGCAAATGTGGAATTATATTTTCAATTCTGATATTTTTTTCTGAATATAAATTACGTATGTAAGACATTGTTCACATTCTTACAAGCAAACAATTGACGTAAATAGGGAATATTCCACGTAATTGTTACGATTGTTTGATTGATTGCAATAGTTTGCATCAATGAAAGCTTGATTGAGTGCAGCTATCAAGTTTAGGACTTCGTTTGCACGAAGCTGTCAACATTGTGTGGTAATAAAGAGGTTTCATTTAATTTCGAAATGCGAACATGAATGAATTTTCTGAAAATTATGCTTTTAGCCGTTGCTTTTCTCACCATAGTATCCGCAGAAAGGAAAGCATTTCTGATTATGTTTATTGTTATTATTACTATTTTGAATCGCAGAAAGCAATGCATAACTAATGTAACCAAAAATTGAAAACCGTTAGGAAAAAAAAAGACCTGAGAAGAAAAAAAAAAATCAAAAGTTTTAAAAAGTTATTCTATTCCTCCTAACATTTTGCATTTGAATAAGTCGAAGTACATTGTTCCAAGTGTACTGCAAGTAAACTGCAGCTTGTATTTTTAATTTAAGTGCATTATTGCAAGTAATTCCCTGTTGCTCGTGTAATTCCACCCACGAAATGTATTTTCAAATGTTCTCAAACATCATATAACTGCTGCTTCGAAAATACACTTCAATAAAAGACTTACCAACTACTTATTATTATAGCCTGTTGCACTTTTCGTCTAATGCGTAAATTGCATTCTTTAATTAAACATCAGACAAGAAACTAATTAGCTTTATGAACGAAATAAGATTCGGACGTGGCAATTGAAAACATCGTTTAAAAAAAAAAAAAAAAATAAGACAATCGTTTTTCCTGTTCAATTTATGATAAATTTTCTTTTCATTCATAAATTTTTCATGAATATAAAATCTGGGAACGCATATCCAAAAAAAAAAAAACTTTGTTTCAAAAATTACGGCAGACCCTTTGGTACTGACTTTATTTTCTGTTCTGTTCAACCTTCGCATCGGTACTGTTCAAGTGGGGTTTCGGCCGCCAGCTAATTTCCTTGATTGCTCTTCACGACGGGGGTCATTTAGGGGTTTCTTTCCCTCCAGAACAATGTCAGCTGTGACAGGTCACGTGTTCCTGCCTTACATCGATTACCGTCCACTCCATTGGCTGTTGAAGTGTCAATCACTTGATTCAGGTTCACGCCCATCGTTCAAGGAAGAAAGTCATTTACACCCTAACTTCAAAGTTTTCCCTCACTGAAGAGCAGCCTTAAAAAACTTTTAGGCTACGTTTGGCAATGTCAGGTGAAAGGACGAAAGACAGGATGTAGGGGCTCTATCTAGAAATTTCTTGATATGGAGTCAATAAAAATGCAACTTTAGACAAGAGAAACCGGGATAGGTTCCTTAGTGAGAACTATATTAAATTGCAGAACCATAAACCATGGATGCAAGACCTTCCGTCTCAGGACGGATTTCCATCTTGGACAAAATTTTCGAGATGGAGGTCAGGACGGAAAGAAATTCTATGACTTTCCTTCAGCTTTTACTCAAAAAAGAAAAATGGTGTTTGAAAAATATGCTTTATACTGCGCCGTTCCATAGGACATAGACTTGTTTTGTTTGCAACGTGCTTTTGTAGGAGTGGCTATTAGATTACCCATTAGATGATACCATTGATGAATGATACCACCTGTTAACTGTAATACTTCTTACAGAGTTAGTGAAAGAACTATCATTTCATCTACTTTCTGCGAGTAACTGATGAAGAGACTTCTTTAAAAAATAACTAAAATTTATTAACACGTGCAAAAAGGTAAATATAATTGTATAAACATAACTGAAGCCAAAGGTAAAAAAGATTAATTAAATATGACTAGCAAGTTAGTTAAGCTCATCCTAATACGGCTCGCTAATCTATTACTATGATCAGCCAAGCACCGTCGGCAATCCGCCGAGCAATAAGAGCTCTACCCTAGCTACCTTTTACAGGACAGACATCACCGAACGAGTCTTAAAAAAGAGAGAGCGAATCTCAGCTCCGATCGCTATTAAATAGTCTGTTCTCATCATTATTCACATCAATGCCCTCACGTCCACGCAACCAATGAGGATGCACCAAGTGGCAGAGACGCTTCCCTGCTAAGCCAATGGCGGGAGTCTGTTACGTCACACATCCGATCATTCACTTCCGATTCACTCGGATCGTTGGTCCGAACAAGCATCGGTTGATTATCGTGAAGTTCAGTTACCTGGGCAAAAGTAAGTGTAGAGATATTTGTAGAAATTCTATTTCTAACAATGCCCCTCCTCTCTACATCTTACAAGAAACAGCTAAAATATTTTTTTTTTCAAAAAAAACATCTTTGGCTTCTAGTTTCACAAATCCATTCTATAACTTTATAGAAAAGTGAAAATATAACAATAATTAAGCATAATACAAAACATCGTTCGGCGATATATCACATTCCATCAGGACGAAAATACATGCATCCAATCGCAAATTACAATCCAGACTTTAATCTAAAACTCAAGAAGAAAAAAAACATTTGCAAAAACACAAGTATAAACACATTCGTAATAAAGTATGCAATAAAAGTGTATATATTAAATTTTTAACTAATTACTACAGTGTATACTAGAGCTGTAATTTGCAAAAAAATTTATTCTAATATATAACACCCTAAAATTTCTCATTTTCAAAAAAAAAACGTTGGTAAATTCGATTGTATTTAATAAAATTTCGCGAATATTTCATTTTTGAGAAAGTTACACAATACAGAAAAGCATTTCCTGATACATTAAAAAATTTCCTGATACAAATGTCGAAATTACATCTTTCAAATTGAATATTCATCGTTAGCAAAAGTGATTAATGAAAAATTGTTTCACAAAATTTTACAAGTTCAGTTCTAGAAAGTGGTTTTGTAAATACGTCAGCTTGGTTTTCTTTACTTCTTACAAAATTAATGCAGAAAATTTCCTGATAAATTAAGTCCCTCACAAAAAATAATTTAACATTGATGTGCTTCGTTCTATAATTTTCAATTGGGGATTTACAGAAATCTATCGTGGCCTGATTATCCACATACAATATTGATTTTACTTTCTGGCTATTGGTATTTCCAAAGTTAATGCACTCATCTAAAATTCTGTCAAACCATAGCAATTCTTTTGCTACTTCCGTAAGTGCAACGAATTCTGATTCCATGGTTGACAAGCATATGCTTTTTTCTTTGAACGTACGCCAAGAAATCGGAGCATTATCTAGTGAAATTATTTGTCCCCCTAAGGAAGTTCTATCATCTTTGCTACTGGCGAAATCAGCGTCGCTAAACCCCACGATTTGTAATTTGTTACATTTTAGACTGAGTTTGAAATCTTTAGTGTGAGACACGTAACCTAATAATTTAAGTAATCCTCCCCAATGAAACATTCCAGGATTTGCATGAAATTGGCTGAATATGTTTACGGCGTAGCAAATATCCGGTCTGATCTGGTTTGCAATAAATGCGAGACAACCTAACAAATTTCTATAAGGAATTTTAGACATTTCAAGTTTTTCACTTTCTGATTGAGGACAATTTGAATTGGAATAAACTATACCTTTACTTATAGGTAATGAAGAAATTGGAAAGTTAAAATGCCTAAAACGGTCACAAATTTCTGTAATATAATTTGTTTGATGCATTTTAATTTCATTTTCATATTCCTCAAAATTTACACCAAGTAGTGTCTTGGTTTTTCCCAAAATTTTAAGGTCAAAATGTTTATTCAACAAGTTTATAACAAATTCAATATTTTTACTATTTTTCCCGAATAGCACAATATCATCAACATATAATAAAAGAATTACTTTGGATTGAAAAATATAAACACAATTACACCTTTGAAATTTGTTAAAACCTATATTTGCTAAAACGCTGTCTATTTCATAATACCAATTTCGACCACTTTGATGAAGTCCGTAAATTGCCTTTTGAAGTTTACACACATAGTTTTCCTTCCCTTTTTCAACAAAACTGGGAGGTTGTTGCATATACACATCTTCTTTTAAGGGAACATAAAGGTATGCACATTTTACATCGCACTGGACGTTTTCCCACTTTTGAAAAATTACAAGAAATGCGAAAAAGAAACGGATTACACTAAATGATACAACTGGGCTGAATGTTAAATCGTACGAATCAAATTGAACTTGTTTGTGACCTTGTGCACACAACCTTGATTTCCACCTTACGATTTGGCCCTGTTCGTTTCGTTTAACAGTATATACCCATCTACATCCTATTACATTCGCGTTTTCTGGAAGTGGTGTCAAAGTCCATACCCTTCTTTCCCGAAAAACTTTCATTTCTTCCTTCATGGAATTTTCCCAGTTTTCCCTCTGTTTTGACTTTAAAAATTGTTTGTAAGTATTGGGAATAATTATCTCTTCTTCATCTAGTCATAATTGAGAAAAGTTCGCGCTCGTGGATTGACCATTAACTTCCCCTTCATACGTATTTTTACCTTGGAAATTAAAAATATGCGGGTCAAAAACTATAGCATTTCTGTTACAATACTTTCTGATATCATGAATGGATCTTAACCGTTTCGAACTATTTTTTCGTAATAATACACATCAGTTCGCGATCCATCTTTCCGCGGTGCTATTTTTCTAAACCAAGTTGTTTCTTTTAGGGGTCTAACTTCTTCATCAATGGAACTTTCATCTTCCGACGTAGTGTCGATTTCGCGATCTGAACCCGTAGAATTTTCTACGTTCTGGGATTGGCTCGCATCTTCGTACACGGAACTTTCATCGTCTGAAGAAAAATTATATTTATCGTCAAAATGACAATAGCCCAACACCGCTCCACTGCGATTACTTTTAAATTCATTTTTATAGAACAAATTCTCATTAAAGGAAATATTAATGCTTTCTACAACCTTATCAGTTTCTGGGAAATAAGCACGATAACCCTTTGTCTTAAAAGCATATCCGATGAGAACACCTTTTCTAGCTTTTAAGTCTAGTTTATTACGTTTCTGCTTCGGAATTCCGACGTAAGACACGATTCCGAATGATTTAAGGTGTTTTACTGAAGGAATATTTCTCCCATAAAGCTCAAATGGTGTTTTTCTTTGACCCGAATGGCAAACTGTGTTCCAGGTGTAAACGAAGTGCAACATTGCATCTGGCCAAAACTTTTTATCTAGTCCGCTTTCCTCAAGCAATACAGTGGCCCCATTAGCAACAACCCTGTTAAATACTTCACTGACACCGTTCTGTTCTGGACAAAAAGAGTTTGTTAATTCGTGAGAAATACCAGAATTCTTACAAAACTGTTGAAATTCATTATTGACATATTCACCTCCGTTATCAGTTCTTATAGCTTTCACTTTACTTCCTAAAAATCTTTCAGCCCTCCTGATACGCTGAATAAGGATACCAGTTACTTGCCTCTTTTCTCTGATCGGATACAACGAAACTCATTTGGAATAGTCATCAATAACTGACACGTAGTATCTCTCCCCATTTCTTCCTTTTACGGGATATGGTCCCCAAACATCAGAATAAATTAAATCAAGAGGTTTTTCAGATTTAACTTTATTAATGGGTTTGAAGGATACCCTTTTAAATTTTCCCAATTTACAATCTTCACAATTAAATTTCCTCCCTTTGAATTTCGGCAAACCCCGTACACTTTCTAAGTTGCTGGTTTTCTTTATACAATCAGCATTTACGTGGGCTAATCTTTTATGCCAAATTTCTAAGGATTCAACATTTGAAGATTCAACATTAACGATATTACGAGAAAAATGACTAGAGTTTTGTTTATCCTTCAAATTTACGTTATCATGACTAGACTTTTGAAAACATTTGTCAACATTTTGGGGTTTTACATAATATATACCATTATTTAAAAATGCTTTAAAAATAACACCTTTCTGGTCTGATACCGTCAAAATACCATTTTTAGCTTTAAATTTTGCCCCACCTTTATCAAATTTAGATCCCTAAATTAAATTTCGTCTCAATTTGGAGGAGTAAAGTACATCTTTTAAAACAATTTTTCTTTTACCAAATCTTAAATAAATATCCCCCTTTCCCTCAATCGGGAATGTTTTACCTTCAATGGCTACAGCCATTTCTTTGTTACTTAATTCTACAAAGTTCTGAAAAATGTCTCTGTCCTTTGAGAAGTGGTGGGTGGCGGCACAATCAAAGATATATGAACTGGATCTATCCATTAGATAATTTGCCTCACTTAAAAAGAAATCTTCATACTCACAAAAATCAGCCGATGGAGAACGGTGGTGGTCATCACTTCGCCGTTGAGAACCGCGCCTTTTCCATCTCGAACGACCTCTCCTTGGACTTGAGGGATGACTCTTTGCTTCAGGACAATACCTCTTGATATGACCAGTCTTTCGACAACGGAAACACGTTACGCTTTTGTTGTAGTCCTTGTTTACTGCGAAAGTTGTCTTGACTTGAATGTTGAAATCATCATTTCTCAAAGATAGACGATTTTCCTCAGCTACCAGGTCGGACACAATCTTTGAAAAAATGAAATCTTCATCACTTCTCCGCAGTATACTCTGGACAATTCCGTCGAAACAGGATGGGAGGTACCGGAGCAGTTCCGGTGGAATGACAGAAATTCCTCTGAAAATGGGGTTTTGAACTCCTTCATACAATCGTAAATTGTCCTCAATCTGGCTGCGAATACGTTGATTTTCTCGTTTTCTTCCATTCTAGATGAGGTTAACTCCGAAAAGAGCTTCATCTTGATACTTTTGTTGTCTGGAAAGTAGTTTTCCCTCAATTGGTTCCTCGCTTCGTGGGGATCTTCGGTATTCTCAATAATTTTCCTGAATTCGTCTCCGACGTGTAGATATATCACGGCAACAGCAGATTGTCTCCTAGCTTCGAAATTTGCGACGTCTTTCGCGGTAACCCCTCTATCCATTTTAATTTCGGGCTTGGTCTCTTTTCCAGTGACGATATTCCATATGTTCCGGTCGATGAGAACAAACTTCATATCGCTGCACCAAGAAGAGTAGTTGTCGTCCTTCAATTTTTCTATCATTATGCTAGAGCACGCCATTCTTTAAAAATATGATTCCAAAAATCTTCGGCCCCTCCTTCACAAACAGTCTCTCAATTTCTTTCTCACAGAAAGAAAGGTTTTGGAAAAAAAAATTTGCGTGAAATGTCAGTTATGGCAGGAATAGCCCATAACCTTCTTGATACCATTGATGAATGATACCACCTGTTAACTGTAATACTTCTTACAGAGTTAGTGAAAGAACTAACATTTCATCTACTTTCTGTGAATAACTGATGAAGAGACTTCTTTAAAAATAACTAAAATTTATTAACACGTGAAAAAAAGGTAAATATAATTGTATAAACATAACTGAAGCCAAAGGTAAAAAAGATTAATTAAATATGACTAGCAAGTTAGTTAAGCTCATCCTAATACGGCTCGCTAATCTATTACTATGATCAGCCAAGCACCGTCGGCAATCCGCCGAGCAATAAGAGCTCTACCCTAGCTACCTTTTACAGGACAGACATCACCGAACGAGTCTTAAAAAAGAGAGAGCGAATCTCAGCTCCGATCGCTATTAAATAGTCTGTTCTCATCATTATTCACATCAATGCCCTCGCATCCACGCAACCAATGAGGATGCACCAAGTCGCAGAGACGCCTCCCTGCTAAGCCAATGGCGGGAGTCTGTTACGTCACACATCCGATCCGATCACTCACTTCCGATTCACTCGGATCGTTGGTCCGAACAAGCATCGGTTGATTATCGTGAAGTTCAGTTACCTGGGCAAAAGTAAGTGTAGAGATATTTGTAGAAATTCTATTTCTAACAATTAGACTTGCGCTGTTTAACTTTTTTTAGGTTGCTCTGTTATATCCAACTCACTGCTTTCGATTTTTCAATTTTATTTTTATATGATAGAGTAACATGTATGAACATCATAGGTGAAAAAAAATTTTGCGATACGATAAGTAGTTTTTTTTAAATTAATTTTTAAAGTTCAAGTGCTTGTGACGTCAAATGGCATAGGAAGTGACGTCATGCGCTCTTCCGATAGGGGAGAAGCCGAAGGTCACGCATTCGACTTCGAAGACGAAACGTAAAAGGCTTATCTCCTCGATTTTAACTACTCGCATTTCTAGAACATTAAACCTCTCATCCTCTGGGAAATATTCGAATATCATCATTGATGTTACATGAGGAAGATTATTTAGATTGTGCTTTAACGAATCCGGTCTCCATAGTGTGTTGGATTATTGAATTTCTAAAAAATAAAAATATCAGCGTGCTCAAAATGTCCTTAACGAAAACAAAGGATCTTCGGCGGAAGGCTGCCCATTCGCGCCCTGTAACGTAGGCTCGTGACGTTTCAGAAAAGCGCACTTTTGCGCGTGGATTTTTAAAAATTCATTAAAAATCAACCATGTGTTTTAAAATTCGGCGATGGTGATTTTTTTAGTTTTGAGGGTCAATTAACAATATCAATAGCCAAAATATGAATATTTAATAGGTTGCAACTTCCCTCTTCTCCCTGATTTATCAAATTTAACGTCTCTATTTGAAAATATAGCCTTTTCTCTTTCTATTTTCGATCATCCTTTCGGGTTTTTTTTTTTGCAAAAAATGTCTTATAGTTGGATCTGAATCACCGATTGAAAGTGATTGCTGACGGGATGAAATGTTAACGCCACAGCAAAAGGCGTCCACATACCAGGCAAAATGGGAACTATCATGGACTTTAAAGATTTTAATAAAAAGTGGGAATTTCAAGCTGGTTTGAAACTCTGATGGGCAACTGTTCCTGCATTTTTGACATGTTTCTGGTAAAATATTCTAAGACTTGAGGAATCACTAAATTCCAATTTCTTTCAATCTAACATTCGCTAAAATGGAAATATGGGGCGGGGGGGGGGGGAGAGAAAAGGAAATGAGAAAAATAACGGCAGCACGATTTTGCGAAAACAACGCTGTTCTTGCAAAGAGGGTTAGTCCACAAATTAACCCACTATGCTGAGGTCAAAAAAGTTTGTCATTTGGACAATCTAAGAGGGAGAGGAGGTGGGGCTACTCAAAGGCTTCATAATAAAATATCGAAAAACTGAATTGAAAGTCATTTTTGAAGCTAGGAATGGTTCGGAAGTTTCCCTCTGCTAAAAGTCAAAAATGTTTCGGCTGTCTTTAATGATGTAAAAGTGGGAGATTTAAAAAAAAATCGGAAACTGGAGTCTTAAAAACACTAATTTAGGCAATCTTTGGTGAATTGATGAGAGATGGTTTTGGTGCTCTAACCTGAAAATGTTTTGTAGCTGATGTATTAAAAACTATTTGAGGCTATAACTTAAATTTCTTAATAGAAAGGGAATTTGGGACCCTCTCCCGAAAAGTGTTTGTAATTGAAGACTTAAAACTTTTAGGCTGTCTTTGGCAATGTCAAGAGGGGGGGGGGGGGGGAGTGGGCTCTCTTTAGGCGAAACTCCGAATTTGGAGTCGTAAAAGCGAACCTTTAGATCATCTTGGGGTTCGGGGTCCCCCTTGAAAAAAATTCAAAGCTGAAGCATTCAGAACTCAGCTTTAGATTATCTTTGAGGGACTTAAGAAGGAATTCAAAGACTTTCTCTCAATAAGTTTTAGATGTTAAATTCTTAAAACTTCGGTGATGAAAAGGGGGAACCGCAAGTTTAAGTCAAATTTAGTGAACTTAGAGGAAGTAGTTCGGGGGGAGGGATTGGCTCTCTCCCCCGAAAATTTTTCCATGCTGAAGTAATGGAAGGCTATTTTGGCGTTATTTGAGTGAGTTAAGAGTTGGGCAATTCGGGGGTCTTTCTCGGAACATTTTCGAAATTGAAGTATTAAAACTTTGGGTTGTCTTTGGTGATGTGAGGAGGGGAGTTGCTCTTATAATAGAAAAATAAATCTCAAACACAAACTTGCACTGCCCTTAATAAACACAAAGAGAGGGGGAGCGTGGGTATTCCGCCGCCTAACCCGAAATATTTCCGTTTCTGAAATTTTAATAGCTATGTTTTGGACTATCTTTAGATGACTTAAGGGGGAAGGGAGTAGGAAGCTTCTTTCAAAAAGTTTCCAAAATTATAGTGTTAAAACTTTTAGGCGGTCATAAGTCATGTTTATAGGTAAGGAGGGTACTGTTCCTAGAAAAAATTTTTTTTAGAAACTTTGAGTTTTTTAGCCTTAAAACTCAAATTTAGGATAGTTGTGGTGAATTCAGAAAAAGAGGTTCGGAAGTTCTCTTCCAAAAATTTTTTGATGCTGAAATATTTAAAACGCCACTTTAGACTATATTTGAGTGCCTTTAGAGGGATGTGATTTGGGGGCCCTCCCTGGAGTGAGGATTCAGTCCCCCTTTTGCTTTTCTATTTAATGAATATTGGAAACTGTACCTCGTTTAAAAAATGTATCTACTTCACTGAAGTGATTTTTTTATGGCTATTTTCACCTTCTGCTATTTTATAAAAGAATTTGTTTTCAAATTAAGACTGTGTAGTTTTTTTTAATTAGTCACACATGCCCTTCCCCCACCTTTCCTTTTCTGGTTTGTTGGCGCTACCTTGAGTAGACTTTCCGATCATAACTGAATTATGTTGCAAAAGTGAAAATCGTATGTCCCAAGCAATTTTATTGCTGCAATAAAAATGTTTACGTTCGGCAAAAAACAAATGGCGGGTTGCCCCCGAACGTTTTTACCCCTAACATTATCCAACATCGTCTAAAATTGCGCTTTTGGAACTTTAATTTCGACACTTTGCCGAAGGAGACCTCCTGAACTCCATTCCTTCGATAATGCATTCAAAAAGCATATAAACGTTGTGAAAGGTGGAGAACAATTTCGTTTTTAAAGCTTTAATTTCGGGGAGAGTCCAGAGCGCTTCCCCCTTTCTCTAATGTTTTTGAAGGTCGCCCAATATTGTGATTTTGGGACCATCAGCTTGAAAAAATTGATGTAGGAGTCCCTGAACCCCTCCTTTCCCTGAACTTTACCAAAATAGCCTACCATTGCGTTTTTTGGACTTCAATTAAAAAAAAATTCTGGGGGAGGACCCAAAGACCCCCCATTATTGGCAGGTTTTAGGTTTTGGAATTACAATATCAAAATGCTTAAATATTACAATTTAAACTAAGTTTATGTTAGAAAAGTCAAAAGCTTAAAATTCAAATCAGATTCCAAAACTGGCATATTTAAAATCTTTAACATTTATACACATAAATTTTTCTTTAAGCACAATTGCTTGGGGGGGGGGGGGAGCTGAAAATATTTTCCGTCTTGAACACATCACCAAACTTGCACCCATGCCATAAACTCATTTAATAAGGTTTTTTTTATACAATACTGATTGTATAATTTAGTTTCAGATCATGAAACGCCACAATAGTGAAGAAAAGACTACACCAAAGCTGTAAAAGATTCTCAAATACACTCTCTAACAAAAACATTGAGGCACCAAGAAAGCAAGCGTAGTCAGAAATACTACTTAAGAGTAAAGAAATATTTTTTAGAAAAATCTTGAAAAAAACCATGACACAGAAAAAACTATTCATTCATAAGGGACATTTTTGCTTGGAGAAATTGCTAATATTTTTCTCAAAAATAAAGAAATGAAAAAAATTGTTCACATTTGCCCCCCTTTCCCCTATACTACAGTAGAACCTCTCAATAAGGGACACTAAAGGGACCAGACATTTTGTCCCTTAAATAGAGGTGTCCCTTATTTGGAGGTGGATGAATTGATGCATGCCGTATACTTAGTAGTATAATATCACAATAAACATTAACTATTAGCACTTATGATTATGCACTGAAAATATTTCATATATGCTAAATACAATTCACAATTATTCAAATTTCTAAGTTTATATTTTATTAAATAAAATTTAATTAAATTTTGCAATGGCAATTTTTTGTAGCGTACAGAAATAATTTTGAAGTAATTCATTACATGTATTTGCTTTATGTTATGTAATTTACAATATAATGCAACTATGTGAATTACAATTAATGTTTAAATTTTGCATACAAAGATAATATGTTGCTGTGCACTCTCCGTCAGCGCTGAACCTACTTGAATAAATTGTTGAGAGGGCAAATCATGCATAGTAATTTCAGCAAGTTTTTTTTTTACAATACATTTCTTGTTTCCTTCACATATGTTCATCTCAAACTTACCTCAATTAATTTTTAGAGGAAAAGTGAAACTTGAATTCCAGTTAATTCACTATTTCTTGTGCACTTATACATTTTTTTTTTTTTTTGGGGGGGGGGGGGCTTTGTGACTGTCCCTTAATTAGAGGTAAATACATGCAAGTCTCTATTCAAAAGGACTGGGACCAGAGAAAATGTCCTTTAAATAGAGGTGTCCTTTATTCGGAGATGTCCCTTAATGGAGGTTCTACTGTATTTGAATGTTCACAAACAATTTTTAATATAACATAATACGTCAATAGATTTTACCTTTTTTGATATTTTCTCAGAAAGAAACATTCAGATTTATATTCATATCTGATTCTAGTAAATATGACCTATTTCTCTTTATTTCTCTTTAATGATCAATTTTCACTAGTTAGAGTTTTTGACATGAGTGGTGGCAAGGTAAAATTCTGAAAATTGTTTTTTTTATAGTAATAATTAAGGGAGAATGGAATTCATTTTAAATGAAGGATAAATTACTTTTAACTACAAAGTATATAGCAAAAAATAGGGTTGACCGACCAGTGAGTGAACACCTAACAGCGCGTCATTTTTTTAAAAAAAATAAGCTTCCAAAAATTTTTTTCTGAATAAATTCACTACAAAAGCGTTATATTCTAAGCTATCTGACAACTGATTGGTTACTTTGGATACGTATTTTTTTCCTGGAAAAAATTTGAAATTTTTACTGCCGTGAATCGTTTTTTCTCTCTTTCAAAATAATAAGGCTGGTTTCGTGCTAGCAATTATTTTAATACATATTATTTTTATCAATAAATTTTATTTTTTAACTCTATGAAAGAAAAATTCAGTATACATATTTAGGCTATTAAATTGATAGGCTATTAAATATTTAGGCTAAATTAAATTGTTTCAGTCAATGCAGAATGCGTAGATTTTCATGTAGAGGGGTGTTCTGTCACTGGGTACGAAAAATTGCGAAAACCCAGTGAATGAACAATGGCAAAATTTCTTTTGATTTAAAAAGAAATTTGAAGTTTCTTTGTAATATTTTCATTTTTGTACTTTTTTGTAATGCAGATAGTTTTATATGCTTATTTATTTATGTATTTCATTATATATTTATAATGTCTTTATTTTTGTCTTTGTAAACAATGCACTTTTTACTGAGTTAGCTTTTATCTATCTATATCTCTATCTGTATATTAACCTTCCTACCTACATCTATCTATATCTTTCTCTCTTGATAGATATACAGGTAGATAGAGAGATAGAGAAATAGAAATATATATACAAAGAGTGAGAAGAAATAGGTAGATATGTATTATGTTTGTATATAGATAGATAGATAAATAGAGAAAGATATAGAGATAGATATATAAAAAATAAGAGGTAAATAGATATATAGGTAGATAAATATAGAGATAGAATAGGTAGGTAGATATAGATTTATTGATAAATAGATAGGTAGTGGTTGAAGATAGGTAGATAGTAAGACTAATAAAGAGATAGATAGTAGGTAGATATACAGACAGGTAGATAGACCGATAGATATAGATTGGTGGATAGATATAGAAAGGGAGATATATTGATAAGGAGATAGATAGGTTGATGGGTAGATAGATAGACAGGTAAAATAGCAGGTAGACAGATAAATAGATTGATTAGGATAATAGATTGGTAGATATTTAGATGTACAGACAGATAAATAGGTAAATAGTTAGGTAGATAGAGAGATATATAGATAGATAGATAAGTAGATAGATAGATAGAAAAATAGATAGGTACATTGATAAATAGGTAAATAGACATAGAGATAGATAGATAAGTGGATAGATAGATAGATACGATATATAAATAGATATATATATATATATAGATATAGATAGATAAGTAGATTGATATATAGATAAGTACATAGATAGATATATAGATAAATAGATATAGATAGTTATATATAGATAGATAGATGAATAGAGATAAATAGTTATATAAATAGATAGATAAATAGATATAGATAGTTATATAGATAGATAGATAGATCTCAAAGAAACTTAGTTTCTTTTTGAATCAAAATTTATCATGTTCATTCACTGGACCAATTTGTGTTCATTTACTGGTTCGAGGTGTTCATTCACTGGGTCGTTGTGCCATTTTTTCTTTAAACACCTAAAAAAGTCGGAAGCGGTACCATTTAATTTCCCTCGATTTTTTAGAGATATTTACATAGATCAATTAAAATGTTTTAGCTATCACGATCTGTACAGTATAGAATTTAAAATTACTAGGATTTTTAAAAAATGAAATTGCGCTTAACTATTCATTCACTGGTCGATCTACACTATTAAGTCTCATGTTCATAGTCTCAGCTACTTTTAAATAAGTGATATTTAATTTATAATGACTAATTACAAAAATATGGAGATAAGTGAAAAACTAATTTGCTGAAATATTTCAACAAAAATGAAAACATATCTCAGAATTTGCTTTTAAATAAAATAAAGTCAAGAATGAAACAACGAATTTTGTCTTAAATCGGGTCCGACCCAACGCAACAGCGTGGAGTTGGGAAATTATCGGTGCTCCATTATACGACCGATTATGTCGACATGTCGCCCTGAATAACTAAATTCACATTAATGTGCAATTATGTATCATGTATTTCGTTTTAGTATCCGTTTTATTGTCAGAACCATCATTTCGCTCGACGTATTTTTATCTGGTATTTTGCTCAGTCGGCCATATATTTCAAGTCCGACCACCTAGAATATCGATTGATATCCGATTTGAGCTATCGTAATTAGTCGGATCGGATCCAACACCTCTTTGAGCGTGGTCGGTCGGGTCAGCCAGATCCGACCCATCGGAGGCAGTTCCGCTTTGCGCATGCGCCAACACTGGTCAGTGCTTCATTACGGATCCGATGGTCGGGTATGCAACACCTGCCAAGAAATAAAACCAAATTTTAAGCATGTAAAGGGGCAAGGTGGTGGAAGACAGCCAGTTTTGGAAGAAACCCCATATGTCTTTGGTCTTTTCGACGAAATAAGTTTTTCATTGCCAATAATTGAATTAGAAATAAGTATAGTACCAGAATTTTATTGGACAGTGGGGCAAGCAGAAGTCTAATTGATATGGAAACATGTTCTGTTTTAAAATTAGAAATTCAGAGAAGTGGTACAAATAATTTGACTGCAATTGGGGGTATGAATATTAAGGTTGGTGGGAAGGCCAGTTTAAAAATGTATTTACAAAAGAAATCCTTTGAAATAGAAGTGTATGACTTAGAAAATAAATTGTCCCGTTCATTCAATGTGTTGCTAGGCATTGATTTTCTAACAAAATTCCATTTCGTACTGGATTTTGAAAGATGGTTGATGACGGACGGGGATACAGAAATTCCCTGGTCGGATGAAAATAGAAGCCTTCGGTTACATAACCTAGTAAACTCTAATTCTCATCAGTATAATGCTGATATTTTTGGCATATTGTTTAATAAGGTTGAACTACCACCTAATTCAGAAAAGGTGTTTTCGGTTAGAATCTCAAGTCCGAATATTTACAACAACAAAAAAGAAATCTTTATAGAGCCATATGATAATCCTTATATATTATTTCTGTAACCTGTTTTTTGTTTCTACGCGAGATTTTCCTCAATTCTTGATAGATTTCTTTTATTTACACCTTATTTTAAAGCTAATCGTGCAGATTACTGACGTAAAATAGACCCACAGTCTAAAAATTGTTTTTTCGAGCAAAAAAACCTCTTTTAAAGAACCAGAATGAGGTTTTCGGTTAAATTTATAACTTTAACTTGCACAGTGACCGACAGAGCTGAATAGCTTGAGCGGCAGAGCGTTCAACTGGTAATCAGGAGAATGCGTGTTCGGGCCGTTTGTCCGGACAATCTGCATCAAAAAATTAGAAAAATATCGTTCATTAAATGAATGCTTAATAACAATGAATAACAAATTTGAGGGAATAGAATAAATGAGATGGAAACGCTCCTTGCTGTTATGAAAACTTGATTCAACATGAAGCTAAATTGAATCTCAATTGTAAGTTTTTTTTTTAAAAAGCTTTGACTCCGGTACAGTGTTGGCAAGTTTCTACCGAGGTGGTTAAAACCACCGGTAGAAACCGGTTGAAACCGGCATGGCAAAAACCCCTTTCTGCCACATTTGTGGCAGAAACTGGCAAAAATTCAAAAAATGACATAAGAGAAATCTTTGATACCCAATAGGAATTTAGCACAGGAAAATAATGAAATGTTAGCCAAAGCATAATTTAATTACAATATCATTAAAAATCAAACATTATGTTTTTTGCATTCTGCAGCTGTCTCTAAGAAAAGGTGGATTGAAAATATTCGCAACAGAAGAACTAGATGGCAATGCCATCAAGGATCAAGCAAAGATTCATGAAACTTTCATCAATTGTATATATTTTTAAAACTGATCCACTATGTTGTAACTGGACTGGTTTTAAAACTTGACTGGAAAAATAAGTTTTGGGAAATAGGGTCAATTTTTGTAAAACTGTGGTATTAGGTGTAAAATCGAGGTTACTATCGGCAAGTAAAATTCTGGCATTTTCTTCTTGATCACATGACAATTTTAATCCCAAGCATTTTAGATGACGCGTATTAGCTAGCAAATGACAACCAGTAACTGCCTGTTTAAATCTGTAACTTCTTTTTCTTAAGTGCTCTTAAGATTCTCGTCCTTTAGATTAATCCAAATGTTACGAGCATCTGCAGTTAAACAGTGCTCTTTCTGATCAAACTAAATTAAGGGCAATGAGTTTTATTTTTTACAATGAAATGGAATTACATTTTTTAGTTTACTTAAACAAATATCATTTTGTAATTGAATTAAAAAAGTAGCTTTTTAATTTTTGCCAGTTTCTGCCGGTTTTTACCAGTTTCTGCCGGTTTTTACCGGTTATAACCAGTTTCTGCCACCGGCAGGGCAGAAACTAGTTTCTGCCGGCAGAAAGCCAACCCTGCTCCGGTAAGAAAATTAAAGCATAATGTTAGCAAAAATATAAGTATCAGGTTTAATATTTCAGACTACAATGGAATTGTTTTTTGTTCAGAAAAATATTATAAATCGTATATTGAAATATTGATTCTTCGAATGAGTTTTTGACTCTTTGTAGAAATTTAAAAAAATCACACGTGCTGTCATCTAAGCCATAACAGTTCAAACAGCGTGCAATAACAAATTGTAAAAATTTTCAAAAATAAAAACACTTCTCTTCAATATCTTATCTTATATATTATTTCTGTGGATTATTTTTCTGTCAGTATGCGAGATCTTGCTTATCTCTTGAAGAAATCCCCCCCCCCCCCCGCCCCATTTTTAAAACTTATCAGGTCGGCTAATGACAAAAATAGACTTACGGTCTAAAAATCAAGTTTTCGGAAACGCCCCTTGCTGTTGCAAAACCTTGATGCAGCCTGTAGTTCTTATGCATTTATTTTAAAGCAAAGTTCTAATACAATTTTCCAATTTTTTGTGTCACTTTTGGCAAGAAAAAAAATTAAATTAACCTGTGTGTGGTTTTTTTCTTTTTTTTATTTTAACAAAGCTTAAAAGCACTGGACTTTTTTACAGTAGAGCGTTCGGCTATAAACTATCTGAACTTCGAGCAAGCCTGGGCTGTCCCACATAATAGCAATTTTAAATTAGTATTACGCATTATACGTATTCATAACATACAACAGATAACACACGTCATAAAATAAATGCAATGGGAATGCTACCTGGTGTTTCGACACCTATATGCAGCTACAGTTATCATTCAGATAGGATGACTGTTAATCAAAAGGTGTTCTTCCTTTTTTTAAAAAAAAGGTTTGACTCCGTCCAGACCACTAAGCATAATGTAAGCATGAAAAAAGTATTAGATTTACCTCAAGGGAATCCTTTTTGTGCAGAAAAACATTTTCCTTGTATGCTGAAATGTAAATGTTTCCAATATCAGTTTTCAACCTTTTGTACAGATGAAAAAATACTAAGTCAAATTGAAATTACGAGTATCATCCAGTAAACCTTTAATTATTTATTCGAATACGATATAAAACATTAAAATGATCAAGTATGAAAACATTTTCTACACCTCTGATTTAGGCTGGAAAAAAAAACATTTTGTCTACGTTCGAAAAATTACACTTAAAAAACGGACTCAGTTCAACTGGTTTTGAATTTTAACTGTTCAATTAAAAGAGAAACATGTGTGGGCCGTGGCGCACACAAGGGAGGGGTCCAGGGGGTCCGGATCCTCCCACAGGGCTTGCTTTTTTTTCAATTGATTACGATTTTTGTATGTAAAATAATTCCAAAGAAAGGTAACAATCATTTCAGTTTTAATAAGTGAAAAAGTAAAAAAAAAAACTTGTTAAAGTATTTAAAATATTGTGCACTTTTCTTACAAGAATTTCCTATCAGAAGCAGAATGGTGATTAGTATAAATTGAAACACTGTAATAACCATGCTTTTAGTTTTGTAATTACAGATTAAAAGTTAGTTAATTCCATTTTTATCTATGAAAAAATAAATGAGTCAATTATTCATTCAATAGTTTATATTTTATACTGTTTTTCGTTCTCGAGAATCGAAAAATCAAGACAATATGTTTCACTGCGTATTGGGGTATGATATGAAAATGAGGCTTTTGACTATGGACCCTCTTGCAAAATTCCTGTGTGCGCCACTGTGTGTGGGCATTTAAGTCGTAACAGTTAAAGCAGCCTGCTATGGGAAATTGTTCAATATTAAAAATAAAAACACTTAATTTCAATCGAATTTATTACTTCTCTAGAATGTTTTTTTCAATAACTATGTGCAATCTTCCTCATTCTGTAATCTAATTCCATGTTTTAAGAATACAGTGAAACCTCAATAAGTAGTTGACCGGTTAAGTGGTCACTCCGTTTATGTGGTCGTTATATTTTGGTCCTGACAAGGTCTCATTCACAGTAATGTAAAATGATCCTCCTTTACTGGTCACCAAATTTCATTTTACCCGGTTAACTAGTCACTCAAAAATTGTTTTCTAAAATTCCTTTCCCTTATCGGATCTTAGAAAATAGTGTTGGACTTAATTGAAAGGCTGTTTGATAGTCATTTTTCCTTGAAATCTTGATCATCGGTTATGGTCATTCAAAGCTTACTTCTTGCTGTGACTTTGCCGAGTGCCGAGAATATGAATCAAACCCCTTCTGGCAAGATAAACAAAATCTAATACCCTGTGAAAGTTAGTCAGTATTTAACATCCGTTCAAGGAACTACAAACACAGAATTTAAAGCTTGATGAATGTTAGAAGAGATAGTTATTTTCCGTAAGCAACAACTTCATCAGTCAACATTGAAGGATTGTTTTAATGTACCGTAACTACATTAAAATAAGTTATTGTTATTATGTATAATGTATAAGTAAGAGAAAATAAAACAAAGTAACTATTATTAGTATTTTTCCTGCTTTTTAAAATATCCACTAATTTATAGACATAGGTTACATAAGCTATTGTTTTTCTCACAGAGTTCTACTGCTATTCATGAATATTTGTAAGGCTTTTTTCTTCTTCCTTAATTTCCCACTCCACATAAGTAGTCACTCCGCATAAGTGGTCAAAATTTTTTGGTCCCTTGAGTGACGACTTAACGAGGTTTTACTGTAATTATAAGTCGTATCATGCTGGCTAATAACAAAACATAGATGCATCATTTTATTATTTTTTTGGCAAAAAGCTTTCTTGTTTTTTATTACGCATTCCTTCCATGAATAGCATTCGAAAAGGAATGCTTAATTGCTAGGTTCGTTGGAGTGTCGTGCTGTTAATCAGAATGGCGCCAGTTCGAATCCCTGCCAATAAATATCTTTTTAATGTTGCTTTTTTGTTCCCCATCAGATGCTCACATGGGCAGGACTGTATTTGCCACAACCTGATTTATCACATGCAAAATTACTGCATTTTCACGAGTCACTCAGCCACAGTTTTAATGATATTTATGTTTGCATTGAAAATACGTACAACCAAAAGATGAGCGATGATCAAATTATCACAACGTTGTATTTAACGAGGTTTTGATACTGATGTCTTCAAATTACATGCCTTCTCTTGTGCGCTTACTTTTTTCTGTTTACTTCTTTCGGTTTTTCTTCATAATCTTCTTTCTTTGAAATTTTGAAAGAGGGAAATGCCTTATGAAACAATTCGAAGTAGAATGAGGAGTTCTGCACGGGTCGACTAGTTTTGTTGATAAAAATATCTTGGTCGCTAATTCCCTGTCAGTCATAACCCCCGACAACACTTGTTTAGTGCAAGTTATAAATGTCTCAGATGAAATGGTAGTCTTAAATAAAAATTTAAAATTGGTGAAGGTAATACCTGATATAAATGAGTCGGTTATTAATCATATACTTGAAAATGATGATGGTTTAGAGCCTGATTTCACGGCTTGGGGAGGCAATATTGATCTGTCTCATCTTTCCTTATCCCAACAACAAGAGATAAATTACCTTTTGGGGAAATACACCGATATATTTGGAGCTTTCAGCGTCTGATGTCCCTTATTTTGGCAGGCCGTTCCCCTTTTTCTATTGCTGTATACATTGATGACATAGTAATTGCTTCAAAAGCCTTTACTGAACACGTAGAAAGGCGTGAGATGGTTTTCTGTAGACTGCAAACCCATAACCTTAAATTAAAGCCACAGAAGTGCTCTATTGCAAAATCGGAAATATCCTTTCTGGGGCACAAAATTAAAAAGGGAAAAGTTTTACCTGACAGGAAAAATGTTCAAGCGGTACTTGATTTTCGAACACCCACCACCAAGAAGCAAGTGAGGGCATTTCTGGGTTTAACGGGTTTTAACTGAAAGTTTATTAAGAATTTTGCTGAAATAGCCCTACCATTAACTAAGCTGACTAAAAGTGATGTTGAATTCCATTGGTTGAGTGAAGCTGAGGAGTCCTACCATGCTTTGAAACAAGCCTTAATATCTGAACCTTGTTTAAAACTGCCCAACTTTGAGAAACCCTTTTCAATTGCAACTGATGCTAGTGCTTATGCTCTTGGTTGCGTACTTTTTGCAGGAAAATAATTCGGGTTTTCAGTATCCCATTGCATGTGCCTCACGTAAGTTAGCCCAGGCAGAAATTAACTGTTCTGTTTATGAAAAAGAAGCTTTGGGAGTAATCTTTGGTGTCCATCACTTTAAACACTACTTAGTGGGAAGGCCATTTACTATTTATTGTGATCAAAAATCCTTGTCGTATATATTTAGTTTAAAGGATTCCTCTTCCAAAATAGCACGTTGGGTACTTTCTCTGCAGGAACATTCATATGCCATAGTTCATAAACCGGGGAGATTGAATCAATTTGCAGACCATTTATCAAGAGAGATTGTTGTGTGAGAGATTGTGTCCTGATGAAATTATTTCGGTCGTAAATGCTATCAGGGAAACAGATTTTGGTCCTATCGATAATGACGAAATTTGTAAGCGTCAAGAATGCGATGAGTATTGCAAGAACATTTTGGGGAAACTAGAAAATAAGGAAGACACAAATGATTTGCGCCCTAAGTTTCAATTTTTTGAGATTCACGACGATCTTTTAATGTGTCTTCCCAAAGGTGCTACAGGGTGGCGACAGATCAGGGAGATCAGGGAAAAGTCAGGGAACTTGATTAATCAGGGAAATATCAGGGAATTTTGGAAAAATTACAAAAAAACAGGGAAAATTGATTTTATGAAGAAAAAAAATTTTTTTTTGCTCCCCAAAATTGAGTACTTGAATTCCTCACGCATTTTCCGCCAATTATCTGTTCAAAAAAAAGTAAAATTAATGAGGTGCGATTATACACTGCCGCATATTTGTGCATCTTTTTTCCTCAACGTCAAAGTATTGAATCTTACTTATTAACTAGTGATGTTCCAGATATCCAAGAGAAAATAAAGATCTATATCCGTATCCGTTACTTTTTTGACGGATCTTAAACGGATCATATCTATTCTAAAATATTTCAAATACTTGAATAAAAGACTCTTAAATACCATTTAAATCAGGTTTCACTCCCTATTTGAATTATAAGGTATCATTTCAGAAGCCAATTTGTCCCCGCACCCCCCCGTTGAACAAAGGAAGGGGAAATAAGTTTTAAAAGTGTGTATCAGTGTGTCTTTTTGTGGCATCCTAGCTCCTAAACAGATGAACTGATTTTGTTAGTTCATTTTTCGTTCAAAAGGTGACCTGATCGAAAGTTCTCTTAGCTTGGCCTTGTTTTTGTAGAACTTTAATTACCAGAAATATTAATTAAAAACTGACTTAACGTTTTTCACAATTACGGTAGTAAAACTTTACCCATACGTTAAAAATGTTGGCCCTAATTGAAAGAACGAAGTTTTCTGCATTTGATATTTATTTGAAACTTCCAACTTATATACAGTAGGAGCTGTAATCTTGTTAAGTAATTTTTAATGCAATTCTAAGCCTTTATACGCGTGATTGGTAGCAATTTCATAGTCGGAAGATAAGGAGAAAAACTCAATGATTTAAAATTTTTTACCTGCTGTCAGTTCATATTTGTTAACAAATGTGTGTTCTGACCCACGAAATTCATTTTAATATGAGGTCGACTCTCTGGGACATGTTTTGTTTTTTTAATTTTTAATTTAATATTAGTTTTTGGCATAGATTTGGGGTTTCTGTTATTCATTTTTGTTTTTCTGGGCATCCTTCAAAAAGTGAGACTAAATTCTGTTTGTAAAGGTGTTCCCGGCTCTGTATTTCGTCGGTCGGAGTAAGTTAGGTGGAATAGGTTAGCGCTGTATTTATGCTGAAATAAAATAAGAAAAATTATTTCTAGCCTGTCCAGTAGCAGCTTTACACTCTTGCTCCTGTATCCTACATCTACCGAGTAAGCTAGAAATAATTTTTCACATTCCATCTAAGAACAGCGCTGGCCCATTCCTTCCAACTCTCCCTCAATTTTAACAGAGATTTCTTTAAAGAGTAAATCATTGTCTTGATTATATTTTTGCCGCAGTTGACATTTTTTGAAGAAACTGCCATTATTCTGACGGGAATACCTTCCGGAACAAATTTTACACTTGAATAGTTGAATTGGGTAAAAAAAATTGAGATCCGTATCCGCGGATCTTGACACTGATGATCCGGATCCGCGGATCTACTTTTTTAACAATCCGGGACATCACTATTATTAACCTCAGGATGAACTTCCTAAGATTGCTTCTGTGTCTGTTAGGTTGTTTATTTCCTTTTACGCTTTCAATGCTACGTAAAATAAACAACCATACAGGCAAAGAGGAAGCCTTCATTAATGCCTTAGCTCCTTTGCCTTTATTCCATTGTCTCGAAGTAATTAGCGTCTGTAATCACGATTTCAAGAAGGAATCTTTGTTTTTTGAATTAATACTATAAAAGCTTAAAAGTTATTACTTCGTCGCATTTTTAATTTAATTGCTAAAATTGAACTAAACTTTGTTTTTTGCCGTTATACTATTTGTTGTCACCGCAGATTATAAAGGTTTTCTCTTCTTCAGACTTAAGTGATTCTTTAATTTTATAACCAAGTTGTATTCTTCTTTTATATATTTTGAAATTAACTAATTGCTTTTTTTTTCTTGCATTTCAAAGTTGTTTGTTACAAAAGCAATCTAAGATTTTTTTAAATTACATACTGTTAAAATCATTTGAAATAGAGTTAACTTGTGTGCTTAAGTAAATATCTTTTGTCGGATGTCTTTTCGTCCATAGGCTCATTACTTTTTGCATTGAGAAAGGCGTTCCCTGAAACGCCGGAACACGTGTCTGCTGTAATTGGCAATTTGTGCTTTTTTGACCTTGTTTTATCTTACTTTAAATCATGGCTGCCACACTTCCGTCTGGGGGACGGAATTCCGTCTTTTGAAAATTTCGGATCACCTAGGAATTTGTTTTGGAAGTATTGCAAACGCAGCATTAAAAAAAAATATTTTTTCAAAAAAAAAAGAAAGGACGCAACTGCTTAACTCTTTCTTTTCCAGCTACATCTTGAACCCCTGCCTTCGTTGATGGCAGGTGGGCGGAGTCTTAAAAGCCCAGCGCTGGTGTCATCCTCAACGCTGTGGTAAAAAAAAGTGTTAGCTCTCGTGGTTCAGTTTGCCGTGGGAAAAGAGGTGCGATGCGTCGAAGCTGGTGAGGAAACGCATCCCTCCTGTTTTTACATTACTCCGCGATGTGTGCTTAAAAATGAAGTGAAGTGAACTGAACTCTGTTGGGAGATTGTTTATCTTTCTACGAAAAATGTGCTTCGTGCATCGTGCTTTTTCTACTTGATTAATTAGAGTTTCATATTTGGCATTATAATTTCTGTTGTTGAAATTTTGTCATTTAAATTAAATGTTGTTTTATTTTGTATGTTTTACATTTTTAATATTCAGCTTTTGTAATAATGATTTTTATTGACGAAACAAATCTATCGTTATTGAACGATTCAAGTGTTAAAAACAAATGGCGATGGACTTGGCTAGAAGAAAATTGCAAAAATGGGCGTCAGCACAAGAATTGGTGCAAAAAAATAAAAGAAGCAGGATATTGCTTTTGTATATTATGTTCGAAAAAAATTAACTATGGAAACAATGGCAAAAAGGCTTTGTTGAAGCATTCAAACGATCCTGCCCATCAAAAGTTTCTTGTATCGCAAGAACTAACGCAAACATTACCGGGTGCGAAACCATTAATTGCTAAAGCATCAGTAATAGATCGTATTGCTGATCAGAAGGCTGTGGTGTCAGCGTTTATTAGTGAGCATTGTTTACCATTTTCATTAGCTCCAAACTTAGTGGAGCTAAGTCAGCACTTGTCTAAGGACAAATTAGCCTTGTCGAAACTAAAGATAGGCAGAACATGTGCAACCTACACAACCACCCACGGAGTAGCTAAGTGTATGAAAGCTGAATTGCTTGAAAAACTCAATGGTGAGTTTTTTTCTCTCAATATTGATGAAGCAACCAGCAATGCTATGGACAAGATTTTAAACATTATGATCAGATTCTATGATAAAGAGCAGAACATGATAGTAACTGATCATTTAGGTTCTAAAAAAGGCAATATAGCCACAGCAAATAATCTTTTTATGAAAATTGACGAATGTTTAAATGAATGTCAGCTGGAATACCATAAAGTAATCAGCTGTTTGATGGATAACTGTCCGACAATGCGAGGTTGTAAAAAAGGGGTGGAAGTTCTTTTGCGGAAGAAGAACCCAAACCTTTTGGATGTACATGGAGACATTGTACATATATTACATAATTCTGCAAAACATTTTTTTTCGCATTTTGATGGATTCATTGAAAAATTTGCCAATGACCTTTATTATGACTTGCAAGAATCCCCAAAAGCCAAAGAAATATTTTCTGAGTTGCAAGGTTTATTGAATTTTAACAAATCCTTATGTGTTTTAAGACCAGTTGAAACTAGATTCTTACAAATGCTAGTCATCTGCAACTAGTGATGTAAAATACCCGGGTATTTATTTTTAGGGGTAAATACCCAGGGTATATACCCGGGTAAATACCCAAAATGGGTAAATACCCGGGTATTTATTTCAAAAATTTATATTCAACTAAAATACTTTTCTGTATGTATTCCATTATGTATATATACAATGAACCATATGCAAAACAATAAAGCTTTGCCCAAAAATTGTATTTTGATCACATATTTAAAGAATTATTGTGCGAAACAGCTTAGCAATCTAATATGATATTCACATTAAATGTGTTGGATATGTCTAATCAATGTTGATAGACAAATTTCAGATATAAAAAGTCATTCTACAAGAAGAAAAAAGCTTAACTGGTTACAAAAAAAAGCAAACATCATTTTTTAAGGTCCAAGTCTTTTATAACCCAGTAATATGTCCCTGCATGACATCAAAATGTAACGAAGTGTCGCTCAATTTATTATTACTATTTATTTACCTATATCTTATGCAGAAATTTCCTCCAAACTTAGTTCAATTGTTCAGGTGTATTCTGTATCACACACACATATATATATACACACACATAATATACATAAACATTTAAAATTTTTAATCTTTTATTTTAGGGTTTATGTTTAAAAAAGAAAATATTCACCTTTTAATACTACCTAAATTTTTTTTGCAAAATGCGCAATTACTAGGGGATTTACCCTGTCTTCGGATAAATACCCAAGAAAATATTTACCTTCCCACCCTACAGGGGAGCAAATGCAAATGAGCAAGGCAACAGAAAAGAAAATTTCGCTTTTTTTTTGCTTATTAATGTGAAAACTGTTTCTATATTTTCCATGTTATCACTTAAATATCAGTGAAATAAATAACACCATAGTGTCTTAATAACTTCTCAGTTTATTCTTCCAAACATCCCTCATGCTTCCTTTTTTTTCATTTTGGATATGACTAAAATAGATTGTGATTTTGAAATCCTGAAGTTCATAATGAATTGCTTATACTTCTCCAATTATGACATTGAAAAGAAAGATTCTTTGGTTCACGATATGTTTCTTTCATGATTTCATCAAGTCTTTCAATAAAAAATATTATAAACTGTGTAATACATATGTATATATCAGTTTTACCAATTTTTTCATATTTAGATTTTTTAAAAAAATTTTCATTTACTTTTTACATTTTTTATAAAATACCCAGTTTTTGGGTATTTACCCAGGCCTAGGGTAAATACCCGGGTAAATACCCAAAAAATATTTACCTACCCGCTGGGTATTTACCCGATCCACATCAGTATCTGCAACAGACTTGAAATGCTGCATGATGCCATATTTATATATTATGTTAGCTTCTTGGAAGACGAAGAAAAGGAAAAATTTCATTCTGTAACAGAAGCAGTTTTCTCAAAACGTGGTGCAAGCTCGGAACAAGTCAAAAGTATTCAAAATGTGCAGGCCTATCTTGCCAAGCAAAAGCGATCTGATAGCAACCAAATACGAAAAGATCGTATTCTTGTAACTTTTTTTAACCACAAAGAAAAATATTTATGTTACTTAAATTTTTATAGAGGACTTTTACCTAATTTCAATAGGTTAGCAAAAATCTTTCAAGGTGAAAAACCTCTGATTCATATTGTTCATAGTGAACTCTTTGATTTTTATAGAGAATTTTTGGTAAATTTTGTTAAGCCTGAAGTTTTGCCAAAATATAATATTAAGGATTTGGTAAATGTAAATTTCAAGGATAATGTTAACCATTTTCAAGATAAATATATAAACTTGGGTCCTTATGTTGAGTATGATAAAATTTATTTAACGAAGGAAAAGTGGCAACTTGTTTTTTTTTAATTGCCTTAAAACTGCTTATGTTGAAACTGCTGCCTATTTATTAAAGAACTTACCATTGGAAAGTAAAGTTTTTATATACTTGTCAGCACTTGATCCCTCTCAACGAAGCAACAGCTCGACCGTTGTAGCTTTTGATAAACTATCAGAACTTCTTCCAAATGTTATTGTGCCAACAAACAGACCAAAGTTCCTCCAAGAAGTCCGAAACTATACTTTAGACAAAGATATAGATGAGTTGGAGACTCTTTCTGTATTTTCTGATAAAAAAAAATGCAGAATAGATGTGAATTGGTGGTCTCACATTTTAAACTTGAAAACTGACGACTCTCTTAAGTACGAAAACTTAGGAAAGCTGATTAAAGCTGTGCTATCTATTTTTACTGGACCACTTGTTGAAGGAAGCTTCAATATCATGGATGACATTATAACTTCCGACAGATCGTCTCTCACTGTAGAAAATTATGAAGCTACTTCGATTATCAAATATGGTCTGCGAAGGAGAAATATAAAATCCACAGAAATGAAGCCAGATTTTAAAATGAGAAAAGCTGTTCATACCTCAAGGCAAATGTATCACCTGTCCTTAGATAAGAAAAAGAAGAAACCAACTGCTGCTGCAGTAGAAAAAAAAGTGACAGTAAATAAGCCTATTGCAGCATCTGCTGTTGTTTTTACTCCTAACTCAAAAAAAGATGGGGACAAGGTGCCAGAGTTGCAAAAAGGAATGGCTGAGAAAGTTTCTATAAAAGTAGCTATGCCCACAAAAAGATCTTCAGAAGACAAAAAATCTACCACACATGCTAAAGTTAAAAAAATAAGCAGTTATTTTTCAAAGGCTAATTAAATTATTTCATTCGTTATGTGGTTAATCCAGAAAATTATTTTAAATCTGTTCATTACAATGTATCTTACAGCCAAGAATATCTTACCTGATTTTTTTTTTTTACCTCCAGCAATTTTTTTTATATGAACTATAAAACCAGAAGCTTTTTTTCTTCAATAACATATAGTAAGTTTTTTTCTGTTTCATTTACTTCTGAATTATTTATTTTTCAGCATTTTTTTCCTAAAAAAATCTTTTTATATTGCAAAGAATTATTTTAAAAGTTCAGATTGTAAAAAAAAAAAAGAAAGAAAAAGTTTTACTTTCGTGTCACCAGATGTCAGCACAAGGCTGTTTGTCTGCTCAGAGACTTTTCTTGAAGAGGGCAACAGGAGATGCTTTTCGCTGTTGTCATGGCTAAAAAAAATTGACCAATGATTTTTGAGCAAGAGGTTCTCGAAGGTCAAGGCGGTGGAGATTTATTGTGCTAGTCTGCGTGTAGCTGAGTCTGTGTGTAGCTGCGTTTGCGGAGTAGCTGCGTTTGCCGTTGGAAGAAGTTCAGTGCCGTTTTTTTCGAATGGCTGAAGAGACGGAGAATGAGGGATTGGATTTTTTCAATAAAAAGGAACAAGTGAAGCTGATAAGAAAATGAAATTGTGAAAATGTCCTAAAAAGAATTCCATAGCCAAGACCGAGAATAATCAAGAAAATTTCCCTCTCCGCGAAAATATGCATACGACGCTGTGAATAGTAGTCTCCATGCCGCATCTCTCACGCCATTTATCAGTATATACGATCCAAAATTATGATGCTTTCGTGAGCGTAAAATGAAATTTTTTTCGGAAACGAACTCTATCTTCTTGTTTTAGAACTTTCCGTCTGTGAAGACAACGCAGTGAACAAGAGATCTCCATGCGGCGTCCTCCACGCCATTTTCGATGGTAATGCTTTCGTGATATGAACTTTTTCGAAGCGAACTCTATCTGAATTGTGGAACTCTCCGTTTGTTCATCCCCCTTTTCCTTTTTTGTTATACATATCCAAGTAACATGTGAAAAAATATTAACAGAAAATATCTAGGAAGTGCACTTCCGGTCAACGAATTGTCTATACTGGACTATGCCTTACATGCCTTAAATAAAGAAGTTCGGTAAGTCAAATTTCTTGTCATTGTTCTATTCATTGGTCTGATTTTCTTTAACGTTGCGATGGTAAACTTAGATTTGATTTGAATATTCAGTCTCGCCACTATCGATCATAGCCCTAATGAACACAACGATTTAACATTATTGGTGCCGTTCCAAAAAAAAAAAAAAAAAAACATTTTTGGTCATGATTCCAAAGGTTCGTTCTGGGTTATTTAATTATTTTACTGAATGCATTGCAAACTTGTTGAATTAAAATTTTTTTTTATATTTTGTCTGGTCACTTCAGATCCATCGATCTATGTTGCAATATGAATGAAGATAACTGATTTTCGTCCTGAATGTTTAAAATGTTATTGATATATTTTGATGAAATATTATGTCTTACACGTTTGATAATTTTATGCATATTTTCTTCACATGGAAGTTAAGTAATGGTTAATTATGCCAATTGATTATTTATGTGTTATAAATTCATGAACCTTCTTGCATTTTATTGTTGCTCAGTTATTGATATTATGATGAAGGTTTTTATTACATTTTTACCTTGTTTTAAAATGTGTTGTAAATTTTGCTGTATTTGACTTAAATATTTTCCCCCTCTTATTCTTCACTTTCCTCCGATTTCCACGCAACTCTAAATATGGCTAATTCCTTGATTTCACTGATGCCCACCTTCGCAGGCAAGAATGAGGAAAATGTAAATACATTTCTCAACAGTATAGAGGACATCTCCAAATTAGAGAAATGGTCGCAAGAGAAGAGAATCATTGTTCTCAAGCTGCAGTTAAGGGAAAAGGCATATGAATTCGCTGTAAAATTCCTCGAAAAAAACTCCGCTGCCACTTTCACAGAGTTGTGTGGGGAACTGAGAAAAAAATTCTCTAAACAAATTAATTTTGAGGGATTACAGAAGTCCTTCTGGGATATAACTCACAAACCAGGTCAATCAGTACAAGAATTAGCCGATGTGGTGTCGAGTGCGGCTGACGCATATTTGAACCCCACAAGCAATTCAACTGCAGATATTTTAGCTTTAATGGCTAAGACCAAGCTTTCAAAATTCCTACAGGCTCTGAGACCTGATTTTAAAATTGAAGTGGAGAAACAGGGCCCAAAGTCCTTTGAGAATGCAGTGAGAATTGCAAAGAATGTGGAAAGGGCGCTAAGCAATTCCGATAATTTTGGTAGTCAACCTTCACAGGTTGAAATCAACGTCTTACTACAGAGTCAGGCGATTACAAATGATAAAATTCAAAAACTAACCGAGTCAATTGCTAGCCTTAAACAATCTCACACTTTAAACCCCTCCGCACCGATTTTTCAGCATGAAGTAAATGCCATAGCTACTGAGTATGCGCAAAATACTCCTAATGTACAGAGTCAAAATTTTTCGGCCCCCACTTCATTTGGTCAGGTTCCAATCATATGTCACATTTGTGGCAAGGGTCACATCACAACCAGATGCTGGTTCTTTCCGGGGAATTCTCGTGGGGGGAATTTTAATACTCACAGATCAAGAGCAGGTTTCAGGGGATATAATTTCAGGCAGAGAGGCAGATTCAATAAGCCTATGATAAAAATCACAGAAGGGGCAATTTAAACTAGAGGGGGGTTTTCGGCGCAACAGTAATGGCCAGATCAATATCTCGGAAACCCACAATGAAAAAGAAATTCGAACGTGGCCTCCTATTCCTCCTTTTTCCTCAAGTTGGAATAATAAACAAAATATTCCTTCAGATCCAAATTTGGAAATGCCAAATAAAATGATTAATTCTGGGGACTCTAATGTTTGTAAGCAAAGGGGAAATTCCGATTCTAATGTACAGAAGAACATCAAATCACAGAATGGTAGCAGTCCAGATACTTTAAAGGTTCAGGATGAGTCCAATGTGAGAGTAGTTATGTCATGTACTAATTCGGACAGTCCTTTGCCTATTATTGAACTTAATATCGCTTCAAATTCCTATAAAGCCTTATTGGATTCTGGTGCAAATCTTAGTCTTATCCAGCAAGAAGTACTAGAAAAGATAAAAAAGACCACAAAACTTAATTATGTCTCAAGATCAGTTAGGATCAAAACAATTAACAACGACTATGTTCCTTATTCGTCCGCTGTAGACCTAAAATTTAAGATTCAGGACAAATGGTTTTCGAGTTTATTTTTTGTCACAGATTTCAATTGGAATGCTAATTATAGCATAATCCTCGGGTATGACTTTTTTCACAGAAACAAAATTATTTTGGATTCGGTCAACAAAAGAATCATTTCTGATAAAACCACTTTAAATTTCGTAACAACCAATTCTAAACAAAATGGGAATGTTGTCAATTCTGGTGAAATAACTGATGAACATGCCACAAAGGTTCAAAATTCCATAAAAACCGAGAATATATATAAAGTCAAATCTACCTTACATGTAAAAATCAAACCTAATTCCTTCGAGATTATCAGCCTTAAAACACCCAAGGAGCTCAAAAATTCTAAACTATTATTTTTCTCTCCTGGCAATATAAATAGGTTATGCAGTATTCCGGATTCAATTCACCATGCACAAGATGCGAACAGTTTTTCCATCATTATTGAGAACATTTCCAACAACGATTTAATTATTCAGAAAGGTCAGAATTTAGGCTCTGTACAAGAATTTCTCGCAAATTTTTTGCAAATCAATAACTTAAACATGCAGGAAATTTTAAAATTAAGAAAGGATGAACTCTCAGTCAATGATTTTGATTTAAATCATTTAAATGAAGATGACAGGACTAAGATGCAAAAATTATTGATGGATAATTATGCGGTTTTTTCAAAAACATACATGACTCTAGGCTCTACTGAGGCAGTTGTGCCAGAATTTAAACTTTTACATGGGTATCCTATTCAAACAAAACCTTACCCAATTCCAAAGATTGCGAAATCCTTCGCACAGCAGGAGATCAAAAATCTGCTGGAATCCGGAATTATTGAAGAAAGCACTGCTAATTATTCGTTTCCCATTCTTTTTGTCCGTAAGCACCCGAAGTCAGATGAGCCAAATCAGGAGATGAAATTCCGCATGGTTGTGGATTACAGACTCCTCAATGCAATAACTGAACCATTCAAAATTTGCCTACCAAAGATAAATGACATCATCCAGAGCATTGCTGGAAAGAAATTTTATTGTGTTCTGGACTTAAAAGCAGCCTTTTTTCAGATAAAATTAAGACCACAAGATAGGGAAAAATTAGCCTTCTGTTCAGAGTTGGGTAACTTCCAGCCTACTCGTCTTCCTTTTGGGAGTCGACTAAGCACATCATATTTCCATACCCTTATATCTAAGGCCTTAGGCCATCTAAAAGGCCCTAATTTACAGTATTTTCTGGACGATATAATAATTGCCGAGAACACCCTAGAATCTTTAATGCACACTCTTCAACTTGTTTTCAACCAACTTAAACTGTTTAATTTAACACTCGATCCTGCCAAGTTACAGCTTTGTAAATCCAGCATAACTTACCTGGGGTACAATGTGAACAGCAACGGTTTCTCCCCTTCTGACAGCAACATCAATAAGGTCAACAAATTCCCTGTTCCCAAGGATGTCAAACAAATCCAAAGTTTTTTAGGAATGACTAATTATTTCAGGCATATGGTGTACAAATATGCCGAAATTGTTTCGCCAATTGTCAATTTAACCAAGAAGAATGTTCCCTTTATCTGGTCAAATGAATGTCAAGATGCATTTGACCAGATTCAGGAAATTATTCTTACTAAACCCACTTTAAAAAGCTTTTCTCCTAACGCACCCATTTTTTTAGCCACAGATGCTAGTATGATAGCAGTTTCGGGTATTCTGATGCAGGAGGTGAACAATGTAATGGTTCCACTTGAATTCTTTTCCAAAAAACTTTCTCCCGCAGAATCGAGATACCCATCTATCAGGCGAGAACTGTATGCAGTTTATTCATCCATAAAACATTTCAGAGAAATTTTGTTAGGATATACATTCACTGTTCTCTGCGATGCAAAACCATTAACTAACTATCTTCAACTCGACAAACACCCGGATATTGTTTGCAGATGGATGCTTTATTTATTGGACTTTAATTACAAGATGGTTCACATACCTGGGATCTTAAATCCAAGCGACTATATGAGCCGCATGATAGATGACCAATTAGTCATAAATAACCTGAATATTTTTCAACCCAAGCATGATTTGTCCAACTCAGTAATTTTCCGGGAGCAGCAACAGGATAAACAGGTTCTTGAGATAATAACTAAGCTCAAAAACAAGGCGGGTGATATTTCTAAAGACTTTTGTTTAAATGATGATAACATCTTACTAAAACGCATTAAAATTAAAAGGAAAGGCAAAATACAAACCATTAAAAGAATTTACATTCCTTCAAATTTAATCACAGCTTGCATTGAAAATGCACATATGCCTCATTTTGGTTTTCAAAAAACTTATAATTTTTTGCAAAAATTGTACTATTTTCCTTTTATGTTTTCAAAGGTCAAGTCCTTTTGTAAGTCTTGTGAGGGCTGCTTGGCCAATAAACCTAAACCGAATAAATCCAAGCCTGAATTCATACCAAAAGCCGGATTAGTTAGTGGGGTGCAATCGATGCTTGCAATCGATGTCGTGGGAAAACTGTGTAGATCCACTGATGGGAAGTTCTTCATTCTAACCATTCTGGATCACTATTCCCGATTTTTAGAGACATATTCCTTAAGCAGTATAACATCACCTGCAATTATAAAATGTCTCAATGACTATTTCTCGAGTTATGGAATTCCTAAGACGATTTTGTCGGACAATGCGAAAAACTTCATTTCGGATGAAATTGAGTTATTTTTTAAAAATTTAAAAATAGATCACAGGAAATCCTCTATCTACTACCCCGTTTCAAATGGGGCGTTGGAAAGGTGCCACAGAATTTTAAAGGAATCGATTGCGTCTATTTCTGAAAATACCTTCCAATGGCCTCAGAAACTACTGCTATTCAAGCTGCATTACAATGCTAGTATCCATAGCGTAACCAAGTTTTCTCCAGCAAAACTATTTTTTGGTAGGGAGATTAATACCTCCATGGACGTTTTTTCTGATCCTACAGTAGCTACTGAATATGACAAATATATCAAGACAATTACTAAATCCGCTGAGGATATTAAAACTGCAGTAATTGAAAATGAAACTAAATATTTTGACCAGCACAGGGGTCAACTAAAGGGTAGAAAAATCACTGAATTTGAGGAGGGTGATAAAGTTTTTGTCAAAAATCTCAATAAAACAGGGGTTTTCATACCAAAGTATAAAGGTCCTTATGTAATCAATAGAAAGTTTAGAAATAACAATTATCTTCTTCAGAACATGAATGATGCGACTGAGAGACCAATCAAACTCCATTTTTCTAAAATTTTCAGTGCCAATTAATTCAGCACTTGAGGTCAAAATTCTTTGCTCACTCATAGTTGTTGTATTCTATGCATAGTGAAAAGTTGTAGAAATGTCTGAAATCTTCCCAGGGACTCATGACCCCTGGGAACCCCCTTTTTTTTTGTCAGGCTGGCACTGCAAAAATAAAAAAAAAGTATTAGACAAATGTACTTGAATTTTCCTGTGCAGGAGTGTGGCTGCTACCGGTGATCTGGGAACGAGAAAAATTTCTGTTTGCATCACAATTTTTTTTTGTTGTTGTTGTTATCTTCCCCTTTACGCTGGTGATTTTGTCAAATTTTTCTAATTGATTCCATGGATCTGAAGTGACATTCAAAAAAAAAAAAAAAAAAAAAAATGTGTGTCAGACCAATGATGGATAATATGTTTGACTTACCATTTGTGTAAAACCAATTTTTTTTTTCTTTCAAAAAAAAAAAAATTATATTTTCAATTTGTATATGCATGATGGTATGATGATTTTGTTTCCAGGTATGTTTTTGTTCTGTATGTTGAGTACCTGGTACATTTTTTTTTTCCGTCGGGGGGAGGAAATGTAAAAAAAAAAAAAAGAAAGAAAAAGTTTTACTTTCGTGTCACCAGATGTCAGCACAAGGCTGTTTGTCTGCTCAGAGACTTTTCTTGAAGAGGGCAACAGGAGATGCTTTTCGCTGTTGTCATGGCTAAAAAAAATTGACCAATGATTTTTGAGCAAGAGGTTCTCGAAGGTCAAGGCGGTGGAGATTTATTGTGCTAGTCTGCGTGTAGCTGCGTTTGCGGAGTAGCTGCGTTTGCCGTTGGAAGAAGTTCAGTGCCGTTTTTTTCGAATGGCTGAAGAGACGGAGAATGAGGGATTGGATTTTTTCAATAAAAAGGAACAAGTGAAGCTGATAAGAAAATGAAATTGTGAAAATGTCCTAAAAAGAATTCCATAGCCAAGACCGAGAATAATCAAGAAAATTTCCCTCTCCGCGAAAATATGCATACGACGCTGTGAATAGTAGTCTCCATGCCGCATCTCTCACGCCATTTATCAGTATATACGATCCAAAATTATGATGCTTTCGTGAGCGTAAAATGAAATTTTTTTCGGAAACGAACTCTATCTTCTTGTTTTAGAACTTTCCGTTTGTGAAGACAACGCAGTGAACAAGAGATCTCCATGCGGCGTCCTCCACGCCATTTTCGATGGTAATGCTTTCGTGATATGAACTTTTTCGAAGCGAACTCTATCTGAATTGTGGAACTCTCCGTTTGTTCATCCCCCTTTTCCTTTTTTGTTATACATATCCAAGTAACATGTGAAAAAATATTATTAACAGAAAATATCTAGGAAGTGCACTTCCGGTCAACGAATTGTCTATACTGGACTATGCCTTACATGCCTTAAATAAAGAAGTTCGGTAAGTCAAATTTCTTGTCATTGTTCTATTCATTGGTCTGATTTTCTTTAACGTTGCGATGGTAAACTTAGATTTGATTTGAATATTCAGTCTCGCCACTATCGATCATAGCCCTAATGAACACAACGATTTAACACAGATCATAGTTAATTTTACAATTTGTTTTTTTTTATATATATAGCTAATTGCTACCTCAAAAATAAGCAATATATTTGTATAAAACATCAATTATATTGCGCGCTAACATTTTTGTGTCACGAAATTGCGCCACGCGCTTTTCAGTCCTGGCCATTTTGTAGAGTGGCAACCATGCTTTAAATATCTTTTTTTTTATTGTTAAAATACTGTATTCATTCTTTAAAACCTATGTTCTTTGGTGTCCTCTGTTTTGCATAAATATGTCAATATAAGAATAATTACATTACTTCTATTCTTTCACTATTACTTGTTATTCTTGCAACAATTAATATACTCTTTGAAAATTTAGTTCAAAATAATTTCAATTACTTTTTAGTTCTATCATGAATACACATATGTTTTTAAGAGTAATTTTAATAGTTTTCTAAAATTCTTATGCTAAGTGGTTTCTGGAAGCAAAGGTTTTTTTTTTTTTTTTTTTTTTAAATTTCTATAATGTTTTCATTGTTGAAAGATTTAATATACTATTTTGTAGGTTCCCCCCCCCCAAATTGACTTGATATGTTTTTTTAACCATTTTATTAAAAAAAGTAGCATCTTTTTAAAATATATCTTTAGTTCAACAACTTTACACAACTTAAAATGTTTAAAATACTGCATTTTATACAAACATACAATGGATTTCAAGTAGAGCAAAGAAAGAAAACTATTATCATTGGTAACGTAAATCAGGGAAATTCGGTGAACTTAATCAGGGAAATGTCAGGGAACTTTTTTTCACAGTTCCTGTCGCCACCCTGAAAAGTCTCCCCTGCAGCATATTCCTGTGCCAAATTGTCCGTTTCAGAAGGTCTCAATGGATGCGATTGGTCCCCTAGTGACCTCTAGCCAGGGTAATAAGTGGATTTTAGTGTTAAGACTATTTTACGCGTTGGCCAGAGGCTTACCCTGTACCTGACATAAAGAGTAGCACTGTGGCTAAAGTTCTTATTGATTTCATATCACGTCATGAGATAATGGACATGCTTTATACGGATAGGGGACATAATTTTATTTCTGAAGCAATGCTAGAAGTGTGTAAAGTGTTGGGAATTCAAAAGAGACAGACTGTTAGTTACAACCCACAGGAAAATGGGGTGGTTGAAAAGCTAAATGCAATGTTAATTAATAACCTTTCTCATTTAGTGGAGAAAAATCAGGCGAACTGGTGTCTTAGTCTTCCACTTGCACTTTTTGCTCACAGAACAAGTAGACACAGTGCACTTTCAGATAGTCTGGCATTTGTAACCTATGGTCGGGATTTGAGAACTCCATCGGATCTGTTGTTAAATTCACCGATTAGGTCATATTCTGATGTTCAGACGTACTTGCAGGTTCTAAGTAATAGATTGTATTCTGCGTATCGTAATATTATTGAAAATTTGGAAAATGCTGCCAAAAAGCAGGAGGACACATCAAATGCAAACAGTTCTTTTACGAATATAGCTGTAGGCAATTTAGTGTATCTTCACTCTGAGGTAATTCCGGTGGGTCTTTCAAAGAAATTGGTAAAACAAAATGTAGGTCCTTATCAGGTAATTTTTCAAAAGTCTCCCGTTTTATTTGAAATTGCCCTAGTTGACAATTTAAAGGAAGTCCAAACTGTTCACATGAATCGACTCATTCCATATGCAAGTCGTAACAGTTATGACACGACATTAGACACGACTTTAGTTGTAGATGCTAATCAAAATCTGTTTGAAATTAAGAGTCCTGTTGAGTCGTACAAACCAATTATAGTGTCCAAGCATACTGTACAAGCTGGACCTTGATCTTTTTCACCCAATTTGGTCAAATGATAAATGTACTCTACTTTCATCGCAGACTGTTATAAACTATCAAGCTGGGGAAAGTCAAATAGACGATGACTTAAATGTAGGAGCAAATACAAATACAAAAGTGACGACCAGCAGCAGGCTCTGGGCCCAGCTAGACTGGTCCTAGTCAATTTACAATCCCCAGTGAAGATCAATGGCCCTCTTAAAACTATCTACTCCCTTGCTCATTACCACCTCTTCCGATAAACTGTTCCAAGGTTCCACTACCCTGCTAAAATAATTTTTCCTAACATCCATGTTAGCCTGAGATTTAAATAGCTTAAAACAATGACCCCTTGTCCTGTTTTCAGTGCTAAACTTCAGCCCCGTAACATCTTTCATTTTAATAAATTTAAACAACTGAATCATGTCCCCTCGGTCTCTTCTTTGCTCAAGACTGTACATTTTGAGCGTTCTAAGCCTGGAATCATACTCTAACTGAGAAAGTCCATTTATTAGCCTTGTAGCTCGCCTTTGAACCCTTTCCAAAACATTAATGTCCTTAAGATAAGGAGACCAAAACTGAACAGCATACTCCAAATGAGGTCTTACCAAACTTCTATATAAGGGCAGAAGAACTTCATTAGATTTGTTTGAAATAGATCTATTGATAAACCCAAGCATCTTATTGGCCTTGTTACTAGCAATGCTGCACTGTTGGCTAAACTTTAAATCCTGACTTATTAAGACCCACAGATCAGTAACTTTGTCTGCCTGACTAATGACTGAACCTTGCAAATAATAACTTGTACACTTATTTCCATGCCCTAAATGTAGCACTTGACATTTCCCAACATTAACAGCCATACCCCATTTATCAGCCCACTCCGTAATATGATCTAGATCCTCTTGCAGCTGTTTTGCTTGTTCTTCATTTTCTAGTTCCCATAACTTTGACATCATTAGCAAAACAATTCATGTTCCCAGAAATATTTTTGTGAATATCGTTCGTAAAAACAATGAACAAAACAGGCCCTAACACTGATCCTTGAGGAACCCCACTTAAAACCTCACTCCAATTGGAATAATTTCCCCTTACAACCACCCTTTGTTTCCTTCCGGTCAGCCAGTTTTTTACCCAAATGAAAGTTTTCCCTCCTATTCCTATATCAGCTAATTTGCTAAGTAGAGCAACATGCGGTACCTTATCGAAAGCTTTTTGAAAATCGATGTAAACATCTACAGGCTTCTTATTGTCCAAAGCCATGGTAACTTTATCATAGAAATGTAATAAATTAGTTGCAGAAGATTTACCTTTCCTGAAACTGTACTGAAAACTAGTCAATAGATTATTAGTCTCTAGAAAATTTACTATCTTAATTTTTATCAATGTTTCAAAAATTTTGCAAACCACCAAAGTTAGACTTACAGGTCTATAATTTCTCGCACACCCTTTAGACCCTTTCTTGAAGAGCGGTGTAATGTTAGCCAGCTTCCAGTCCTCTGGCACTGTCCCCGAGTTATAAGAAGCATTGAAAATATTTACGATTACATCTGCTAATTCCTCTGCACATTCAACTAAAATTTTTGGGTAAATATTATCAGGTCGCGGAGCCTTAGTTTCTTTAATTTTTTTCAAATGAAGTAAAATGTCATCCCTGGAAAATACAAAGTCCTCAAGCTGTACTATAGCTTATGTCTTGTTGGTGTCAGTTATCATTAAAAACACTGGAAAAAAAGTTATTAAGAACATTAGCAATATCAATATCGTCCTGAATTAAAATTCCGTGCTCATCAACCAGTGGCCCAATATGACTATTTTGAACTTTCCCCCAATTAGCATATGCAAAAAACCTCTTGGGATTCCTGTTTATGTTATCTGCCAGTCTTTGCTCCAACTCTCTCTTCTGAATCCGTACCAAATACTTAAATTTACGCCTTGCCTTACAATATTGGAGCCTATCTGCACTGTGACCAATTTCTCTAAACCTACGAAAAGCAGCTTGCTTGTAATTTAGAGCGTCTTTAGTTTCCCTGGAGAACCACATTGGCCATATTTTAGTGTTGACACCCTTTCTATTAAGAGAAACATGATCAACAACCGTTTTCGCTAGCTTTTCCTTAAACTCTGTCCACTGAAGATTCACATCGCTATTGTCCAATCCAAAAGAAAAAACTGCATTCAAACTCTGCCTAAGTGCCACAAAATCAGTATTTCTGAAATTGGACACAACCTAAAATTCTCTACTTTGTGCGTATCAAATTTCATCCCAAACCTAATACTGTTGTGGTCACTGTCTCCAATGTGTTCCCCTACACATAACCCCTGAACAGAACCTTCCATATCACAGAAAACTAGATCCAAAATCACGTCCTGTCGAGTACCCTGAGTTACAATTTGATCTAAAAAACAGTCACCAATTACTTTCAAAAATTCCTCTTCTCTGCTATTACTATGGTTAAAATTATTTCAATCAATTCCTGGAAAATTAAAATCTCCCATTATAATGACTGACCCCTTGCTTGAAATGTCACTAATAATACTAAACATCTGTTCATCTTGACCCTGGCTTAAGTAGGATGGCCTATAAATGTTCCCTAAACGTAGTTTATTGTCCTTATTGCTCATCAACTCCAACCAAATCATATCAATCTCATTAGGTTTATCATTAATTACTAATTCATTGCAAGTTAAAGTGTCTCTGACATAAAATAAAACCCCACCACATAGAGTAGGTAAATTTACCTACTCTATCTTGTCTAAACAAATTATACCCAGCAATAGATAATAAATCATCATCACTTTCGGTAGCCCATGTCTCGGTAACTCCAATAATATCCAACCTCTCGTCTGTTGTTATGCTTTTCAATTCTTCCATCTTGTTCCTAATACTACGAGCATTCGTATAAAAAACCTTAAGTAATCCCATCTTACCTTTATTTAATGCTGCGCGATTATTTGAATACCAACTGTTAAAATATTTGCCACCCTATTTCCATTTCTACTAAAATCCCAATAGTTAGTACCCATTCGAATTCTGCTCCTTAAAGCATGCCCCCCATTTCAACTTAGTTTTTTGATTCTGAATCCTCTAAAACCAAACCACTAACCATTTTGACCCCCGTAGAGCTCAGATGCAGGCCATCCCTAGCAATCCAATCGCGTTTACATTTACTCCACACATCAATAAACCTGATACTACGCTTAACGCAAATTTCCTTGAGTACCAGGTTCTAGCCCGTTGGTTTAACCAACTCCTATGCACTCCATATCTGGGAAGCAAACCAACCACTTGGACATTTGCCGAACAGTTGGTTGCTTGGTCCAACAAGGAATCCCATTTCTTAGTAAACTCATTGTTGTTACTATGGCCTACATCGTTAGTTCCCACCCACAAAGTAACTACATCCTCTTTATTAAATACCCCCTTGTTTTCAGCAACCTTATTTACATCTCTCACCCGAGCCCCTGGCAAACAACATCTAGCCACCTTACGTCTAACTCTGCCTATTGAGTTTCCCACCTCACGCACCATTGAATCTCCCAAAATTATACCCTTTGTTTCCCAGTCTGTTGCCTCAGCAATAACTTTCCCCTTTACCTCTGGAATATTCCCACTATCTAACACACAGCTGATGCCCACCTCCTTTTTACTAACTTCCCCCTTTCCCTCTAGAGTGTTTACCCCATCTACACTCCTACAGCCTAATGCTATCTCACCCTCCGAAGTAAGCATCCTTACTCTGATTTCCTGAGAGTTCAACACAGTGCAAATGAAATCCTTCTCAGACTCATCCTTCCCCTTAAACAAGCAGAACATCTGACTTAGGTCACAAGAAATCCACTTGTCCCCTTTACCACTTTTAACTTCCTTCATTATGCATATAACCCCCATTCTAGCTCAAAATGATACACTTAAAAGTCAATACAAAAATGCAAAATTGAAGAAATAAAACTAATTATTAGAAAGCATTGGAAGTAAAAGGTACAAAAATTACAAAATCCTAAGACAAGCTGTAAATTAAAGTAAACAAGTTAAAAACAGAGCAATCAGGCTTAAAAGCAAGAAATCAGCATATTTTAGGCTTAGTTACAAAGAATAGAAAAACACTTTAAGAAAGCAAGTAAATCAAAAATAAGACTTAAAAGCACAAAAATACTTAATTATATGATAAAATACATACAGCAAAATATCACCCCAGACACACTAGCTCCCTCTATCGGCGTATCTACCTAAATGTAGAGGTATCTACCTCTTTTGACAGTGACATGTCACAAGTACGTAACATGCGATACAATTTGAGGCAGCGAAACAATCAAGGATTCGTTGCACACTCTTGAACTGTCTAAATTGTATAGTTTCTCTGTTTTATCAAGAATTATGTTGTATTCTATTTAGTAATCTATATGTATTACAGTCGAGCATATATCGAACTTCCACATATCAAAATTTTCTATATATCGAAATGCCAGCAAATTTCAATGTTCATTACATAGAAAAATTATTTCTATATATCGAAAAAATCTCTATATATCGAATTTTTTTTCGAGACATTCGTAGATTTTTTTCCCACTTTAGACTGTTTGTCGGGAGAAAATAATGTTCACTAAAGGTTGCTACGAAACTCATAAGGAATCTGAGGTTGAGGGGTGTGTAGATAGGTCGTTGTTCTGTTCTGGAGTTCTTAAATTCCCTCAAGTTTATTTCAAATCTTAGTTGTAACACTGTAAAATCAGTTTCAAGTTATCCTTTTTGTCTGCTGATTATCATTCATAGTTTAGATTTATCATTCTTTTTAGCTTCAGTAAAAATCATTCAAGTTAAGTAGATCGATTTTTTACTTTTCTCTCGATTACATTGTCAAAACGAAAATCCTCTCATGTTGCGAATCAAGTTGAACTGCCGAAGAATGAAGATGTATGAAGGCACAAAAATGTAATCTCTGTTAATTTTTCAGTTATTAACTTTCGTTTAAACCAATGCTCGTATAAATTAGAAATTGGGTTTCATGCACGAAAATCAGCTTTAATTTTAATGTTTTAGGAAATTTTTATGATAAAATAAGATCGTTTCTATAAATCGAAATTTCTATATATCGAATTTTTTCCCAGCAATTTGCTACTTCGATATATGGAGGTCCGACTGTATTCATCTTGCTTGCTATGTAAACCCTTTGTGTTTATCCTTATGATATTGTTTGTTTGTATGTATATTTGCTTGTTTGGTGATTTTGGCAATTGGTTCTGGCTGAAGATATTTTTGTGTGCTACAACAAAGCTCAGAGTAATAGAAGTGCATATTATTAATTGTTGTGTTCACAAAACAGTAATATGCGACCATGTTGTACATATTAGTCATATGAGGTTATTACTTAATATTTAAAATGTTTGTTGGTCACTTTTGCCACAGGTCATACTATTTCAATCAATGCCACATTTTGTGCCATCTTTCTTGTGTTTTTCATTTTTCATAGCATGTTGATTTCTCTCGCTAATGTTAATCATTTTTTCGCTAATGTATTCCATTTTTACGTAACGTGTTTAATTAAGTTCCGCGACGGGTTTATCATTGGGCCCTGATTTTCACTTTGTGGTGTTAACCGCAGTGTGAATACATGCTTGGTATTCCATGTTGGGCTGGTGTTTAGCTTGCTTGGAATCCTGGGTATGTGCTTACATTGTGTTTGATACTTCTGCGGGCAAATTTTGTTATCTGTTTTTTTTTGGATTGGGTATTCAATGGGGTAAAGATTCTGTGTCGAATTTATACTAATTATCTTTACTGGCATTTAAATTTTTCACACAACGAAAGCCTGGCGCATCTGTTTAATAAAGAAAAAGAAAATGTGATTTTTTTTTCTTTCGGTATTGACAGTTACAGTTAGCTATAACACTGAATCATTTGAAAATTTAGATATTAGAGTATTATTTGACCTCTTTTAAAACTTTAATTATTTTTTACTGTAGGAAATTGTTCCTCAATTATATTTTACTATACAACTTGTGGGATTTACCGATATCAAATTCTAACATATCTTTCCCCATCCACTCTCTCCAACTCAACTCTGCACTGTTGTCTGGGGTGACATTTTTGGGAAAGGATTTTTTTTTGGTTTGGCAACAGAAAAAGAGGAGAAACAACAAGGTGGATAGAGGCTGAAAAAAAGAGGAGAAAAATGCGATGTAAGGTGTGGTATGAGAGTCCCAAGAAGGCTTAAAAAGGATAAGTATCCTAGCCAAGAGAAAAATATGCAAGAAGCTAGGAGATATAAAGTATAGTAGGGTTGAACAAGAATCTGAAAGGCCCACCTTGCAAGATAATTATCCAGATGCAGTCTGATTGCAGAGTGGAATACTGGGAGAGCTAGAATGGCTATAGAGTGGAATGTGTCACAGGAAAGTGTTCTGGTGTTATCAACCTATGTTACCTCCTTACTCAACCGCAACCCTCCTCAAAAGGTATGAGATTTGCCAATTATAATATTAAGAAAAAGGAACTGCCTAAAAAACTGAACTGCCTTCGATTGAATCCTAATTTATTGCCCTCTTTGTAAAAATTTGTGTAGCGTTGAGCTCTGTCTTTTTGTAATCAAAGTAAAAAAATAAATAAATGTTTGATGGATTCCCTCACCTTGCTGAGCTTGTTTTAAATCGTGATAACACAGCGCAAGTTTTTAATTTGTAATTATATTTGCTTAGAATTGGAACATTAAAATGTCTCCAAGCCCAATGATATAGACAGTGGCGTAGCTACAGTTTCTGCCGGGTGATTCCCCTATTTGCCACCCTTTCATTAAGACATATCTAATACATTAAACCATCAAAAATTATTGAACTTAAAATTGAAAACATTAGTTGACTGAATATCACATAAACGTGCCTTTTAAAAATTTTTTATTTTCAAAATCGATTCTTTTTGAATTTTTGAACATAAGTCTGTACATGCATCTTGAACAAAATCTGAGCTTGGCAGAGATCTATCATGATTGAAAAAAATTTTATTTAAAAAATTCAATAAGATTTCATAATTTTAAATATCTTGTAAAATTACAATCATTATAAAGAAAGATTTTTTTTTTTTGCATTGGATTCATTAAAAAACATCATATTGATCATATATAATCATTGTTTTTCAATTTTAAATTAAAAAAACAATTTAAAAATTTTGAATTTATTTTTGAAAAATGTACACTAAATCAATGTTAAATATCATTAACTACACATCTTACAACTATTTCCTGAAAATTATTATGTTGTTTACATTAAATCTTTTATTATGGAATTTAAAAGACATCAAAGAAGGCGTCACTGAAATGATAAAAAGTATTATAGGACTTACTAATAACACAAGAACATATCGGAAAAAGTCTAAATATTGTGAAGGAATGGAAATAAACAATATTGAGAATAGCAACAATTTTATTACATGAAAATACATTTAATTTACTATATTTAAGCATTGAATGCTTCAAAAGCAGTTTGAACAATTTTAAAAATCCTTTTTCTGCAGTTTAAAGTATTGTGTTGATGCAGGTTCTGGAAAACTTATTTTACACAAGATATGAGGAACTTGAATTTCCTGCACATCTTTCTCTGGCCATGCAAACTTGTTTTTCCCACATATTGTCATAAATGACACATACAAAATGTTCCTTGATATTTTCAATCATACCTTAAACAAAAGAAAAAAAATACTGTAACTTTGTGCTTATTGTATTTTAATATGTTCTCTACTATGTATTTGAATTACTTTTTAACTCTTACTTGGATACCACGCATCTGAAAAAATTTCTGCAACCCAATCATTAACATTCAAGTCGTCTTTAGTTTCACTGACCATAGCTTTCAAATATTATTAAGAAAATTAATTAAATTAGAAAAGAAATAAACATTAATCATACGTTGTCATCATTGAGCTGGTATGGTATGGCTGCATCAGAGAAATGCTGACAACCAGCTAGGCATTTCCACCAGGACAATTCTCTATTAAACAATGTCTCTGATGTTTTGTCCCATTTTACTTGGTGCATTTTTGAAATATTAGATATTTCAACCATATTATTAGGCAGTTCTTTTTTCATTTCTTGAATTTTATCTGCTGTTAGAAGCAAAACTTCAACCTTACTAGAATGAAAGATTTGGACAAAGTCCTCAGCAGATGCAATATCATTACCATGAAGAACGTACGAATCAGCAGTTCTATACCATCCATAGCACCCTTTCCATGCCCACTACAACTGAAGTTCCGCGAAACTTCAACCAATTTCTGGAAAAAAATGGGAATTAGTTTCACTATTAAATATATGTTGTACCCATTACGGTATTCTCCTGTAGGCCCATCTGAAAAAAAAATGGACTTTTTGGATTGAGCTTTTTTCTAACTCAGAAAAAATACAAATCATACTTGCTCATATAGCGTGGGCTTCGTGCGATAGATCTTCGGATACAGTGCAGAAGCTTTTAGCATCAAGTTGGTTTCCAGTATTCCATGTATAAAATGACTGTGTGAAGTGAAAGCTGTTTTTTGGAAGCATCAAAATGCATTGACTGTACTTCCTTGCTAAGTTTGCATTCGTAATTCTCAGAAAAATCGAGGTGAAATAAAACCTCACTTGGGTTCATGCTTTCTTTTATTTCTTTTAGTGCCCTTGCTTGATGAGTCATCGTTTTCACATGATTCTTAAACTTGGGCACTTCAACTTTTAATTTTTCAATTACTTCTTCCATCGTGGAAGACTTTTCCACTTTAGCCATTTTTGTTATGGTTTTCAAGTTTCCTTTTATAATTTTCTTTTCTTTTATTGTTTGCCATGCAAAATATTTAATACCTTGTTTTAAATCAGTAGTTAATTTTAAATCTTCTAAATTTAAGTTGAATAAGCAATCTGGCTTCTTGTCTTTAATAATTTTAGATGATGAAGTTTAGATTTTATAAATTGTATGTTTTCATGTTTGATGCAGGAACAAGTTTCTCTGTCCCTCATTTTAGGTGGAACCACCCAAAAAGGTTTCATCCTGCAGAATGTTGTATAAGAAATATTTTTTTTTCATTAATGAATTTTTCATGAATGTCTTTTACAGACTTTGTCAGGATTCTCTTTTGCACCTTTTCTTTTGACCTTGTAATATAGTCCCTTTTGCATGGGGACATTCTGCTGTTCTCATCATCTTCAAAACAGTCGCTCATTAACTTTTGGTAATATTCAGAGATTGACTTGTTTCGTTTCTTTCTTTCGTAAATTAAATTTTTCGCATCAGAATTTGTTCTTCTGCGAGAGAGGAAAGTTCGTGTTATGTTCAAAAAACGATATTTCTTAGTAATTTTCCCACAGATCACTCTATGAAACAACTGCTTTTCTCTCTGGGTAGAACATTTTGATTTTAAATTTTCTTTTAGTTGCTCTGTCAATACTTCACCAAAAAGTAATTTTTTCTTTAATGTGCTTGAAATCTTCTGCCCTTTCAAGAGATTTTTGACCCTGCTGCGTGTTGTCAAAGACGCAGATGATGCTGCTTTCAATCTCAACCAGCGTTGCTTATATTTCCACACTTTTTTTTTCTTCAAATTTTTATTTTCTTTTTCTTTTCTTGCCAAATCGCGATAAGCCTTTGCTCGGCTTTTGGCAACCTTTTTCCTGCCAGATTTCTGCCGTGAGGTGCTGGGGCATTCTATATTTCTCTCTTGCAATGGTGACGGGGGAATTTAAGATTTCTGATTTTTTTTCCCTATATTTAGAAGTAGCGTTCTTCCATATTTTTCTTTGGTTGAATTAATCCAATCTCCTTTTTTTTTTTCGATATCGCTTTCTAGCTTTCGCTCTCATTATCTCCCTTTTCTCCTCTGATAAATTATCTTTGTATTTCTGATTTCTTGCATTGACTTTCTGCCGGTGCAACTTATATGCTTTTGAAGTTTTCTTTATTTTCCCTTTATCATTTTTATTTTCTGGTTTTGTTTTACTCATCCTAAAAATAACAAAGTGTGTAAGTAATTTATGCTTTTTCCTAAAATTCTAGTTTCGTTTCAAGTGATAAATGGAATAAAATTTTAATTAAAATTGTTTAATTTCTTTTTATTATTCATCACTCATTTCATTAGGTGGCTCTACTATGCTATGTTTTCTGAGATTTACAATATGTGTGTGTATTTATTACCTCATAGAAATCACTCATATTTAAAAGCCACAATAATAAGAATAAAACAACTGTGCCATTTAAATTATTAGAATAATCAAGTTCTTGAGCAAAATAATTACTTTAAAAAAAATGTAAAAAAATTTGCTAACCTGAAAATGCAAAATGTAGCGATTTTTATTTATTTATTTTTTAAAACTTGGATTTTAATTTATTCCGCCGAATTTCAGCGTTTGAGACAATTTTTAAAAATTTGAGAAGAGAAATTGTGCAAACGCGAACCCTGTGTCGAAAATTAGATTTAATTTTCAAAAAAAAAAAAAAAAAAAAAATCCTACAAAAAATCTTTTTAATTTTGTGAAGAATAACATTACACTAGACTCCCCATTCCCAAAATAACAAAAATGCGGCAAATGTCATTTTCGTGACTACATGGTCATTCATAGTGATGGCAGCCATTATCGCGACGTCGCGAAAATGACGAATCCTCAAAAATTCGTTCCGTGAGGAAAAGCATGCATGAATTAGGCCTTTTTGGTCAAGTTTTGTTCTTCTAGTCTACATACTACATCAAAATAAAAATTCATTCTAAGTTTTATATTAATATTTTATGCTTAAGCAATAAACATACGCCCAACTAGTAAACAATAGAAATCACGTTAACACTTACCTGATATCAAGTTTTCTTTGGAATTTCTCGTGTCTCTTTCGCAATGTTGATTTTCATCAAGAGCAAGCAGTTGAAATGAACTCTGGCGCCATCTCTTGAGTATTTATGAGGTTATTTTCATGTGTCGCAAAAATGACGTCGATGCTTGCATACAAACAATTTTATTGTTCATGCATAAAAATTACCGTAATTAAAAATAAAAAAACATTTATTTCTGAAAATAAATGTTAGTACTATAAGAATAAGCAATTTTTATTATTATTCTTTAATTTTTTTTACACGAAACCATACCTTACAAGTACTCATTTCAGCTTGGATACAGTCGCGAAAATGAAGTTTTCGAAATTTAAATTTTTTTAAAAAATGTTAACGTTGCTATAAAATAATATTTAGCGATTGATTTCTTTTTAAAACAGTATTTCTAGTTAATAAAAATAAATTTTTACAAATCGCTTGCTTAATATCAGTAATAAAAGCCTGAAACACTAAAATGCATGTTTATATGATATCCAGCCAGTTAAGGAAGTAAAGGGGAACTAATTTAATCCATATTCTTCCTACCAGAAAGGGGGGGGGGATCAGGTGCCAATTTTGGAGAAATATTCTGAATTTGCTTCAAAAATTGCAGTTAAAAGTAACGTTTGGGGGGATATAGTTCTCTCCCGAATCTTCATCAAAACTAAAGTCAGTTTTAACCTTTGGTGACAGTAAGAAGTCAGGGTGTTTTCTTAAATATTTCCCGAAATATAAGTTTTAAAAATAAAATTTAAGTCTGTCTTAGAGGAAAGAAAAGAGAATGAGAAAGGTTTAGAGATTCACTATGGCTTTACTATAACTTTGAACACTGAAAAGCGCAATTGTAGTCTTACCAAAACCTTACATTTCGAAGGGGTCTTTTTTCTTTGCTTCCAATAATAGATTTAAAGTATGATTTCCTTATTTAAATTTTTTTCGTATTAAAGGTGCTGAATTGCCGACCCCCAAAATTCCGCCCCACCTTAGCTATGCCATGAGACAGAAATGTCAGAAAGCTCATCCTAAAATGATCTAAGTGAGCTCAGAAACCAATTTAGTTGTGACTGGAGTTATTTAACTGTTAAGAGTGTTGAAATGATATCAAAAACTAAATCCCTGTGAAGGCCCAAAAAAAAGTTCAAATTGACTGAAATTTCCTTTGTTCTTCTGAATTAATTTACTTCAACTTTTGGATTGGAAAAATTTGGATCTACTAGTTTGAACCCGGAATCCCCATATTAAAATCTAAATCATAGCATCGTCTTATCGTACCAGCATAGTATAGTGATGGAACAAAAAGTTAGACACTTAAACATATACAAATATAAAAATTATTGTAGTGTAGTAAAAGGGGGAAAGGACGAGCTTGAGAAACTTAAAAAGTAGGTAACATAGTCCATCCACTACTATCTAAAACTAATTGAAATCAAAATTTATGGAATTTACTTCATTAAAATAGTAGCAATTGCAAGTAATTTCTTTAATTCCATGTCATTGGTTTCAGAAAATAACGGTCACGGACGCAATGATGGTCACTTCACTCCCTAGTAAATTTGCTACTTTGTTTTTTAATTCTTTATTCTCTATCATTTTTGGCTCATTTTAAAAATTAAAATATTCGTTATTGTATTAAGACTTTTTTTCAACTTTCGATATATGTTTCCACTTATTTTTAACTATTGTGACTAATTTTTAGAATATTATTTTATTATAATTATGACGTTGTTTCGAAAACTATCTCAAATTTGTTTCTCTGTGCCTTTGATTTCGTGACATCGAGAATATACTATACAGCTTGATTTAGAAAAAAAAAAAAATTAAGTTAAAGACTATCTAGAATCTGAACTTAAAATGCTTTTCCCTCAAAACTTTTATGAAGCCCTACATATGCATAAGTTTACAATACCATTCAGAATCCAGACACATATTGGGTATGTTTTGTGGCACATTATTTGACTTCAAATGTTCTTCTCAAAAAATAAAAATAAGAATTTTTTTTTAAATGTATAACCAAAAATAAAAACCTACATCAACGTCCAAGTGCAGCTGCAGTTTAAATTGTTTAATTTATATGATCAATATAAGTGTAATATTAAACCTTTCTTTTCATTACGTAACGTGAACTTCAGTAAGGTGTAGAGAGGAGTGGCATTGTTATAGACCTGCCAGTATTCTTGTTATTGAATGGAAACTTCCATTTTTTGCCCCTTTCTCCTAGTTTTAGGTCTAAGTATCATACTGTTTCTCTTTAGATTTTTACTTTATCATTAGTTTTTGTTATTTTATTGAGATTTTCGTTTGTAAAAGGATAATTGTTCTAATCCTTAATAGATGGCACTGCCATAACTTCTCAATCATTTCCAGACCCAATATATCTGTACAGCGTATGGTATGCACATGGGTAAAAGGCTTACGCTACCCCCTTTAGCTCATTGGACAGCAATCTGTTTCTGGTTTATTCTTTTTCTGATAATTTCCTGATACAGTTAACTACCGATTATCCCCAAGCAATTTATCCACTGCGCGGATTATTCGCAGCCTTTCACTTCTAAAAAAAAAATTTCGGCGATGATTAACTGAATATAGATAAATGCACACATCATGACTTAAACAAGTACAAAATCTATATTTAGACATTCCTATTTCTTTCTTCTCCCTCTTTTCCAATGGTATCTATCCTTTCATAACCACCGAAACCAGACTAGTTGAAACCCGATTTTTAGATCAACACAACTTAGTGCTTTATTTCTACACTACATACTGGTTTTTAGATCTACCCTTCTTACAGCTTTTAAGATCCACCCTGCTTACAGCTTTTTAGATCCATTATACTTGCATGCTTTAACGAATGACCGGATCTGTCTTAAAAACATTCCACACCCCTTTCAAATGTTTCTTTGGTGTAATCTAACTTGATTTGCATACCTGTCAACTCTACTGGTTTTTCTGGCAGATTCCTGGATTTTGATCATTTCTCTTGATTGTGTATATGATGTAAGGAACATTTGGTTGCACTAAGAAGGATCATAAGAAATCCTTTTTCTTTCCTAACTAACAATGAAAAATCTATCGTAATCATGCACTGGATTTATTAAAAATCTACTGGATTTTTTCCCAGTAGATGTCGGCAGGTATGGATTTGGGCTAGAATTATCTACTTGCATAATTTGCACACATACATTTGTAATCTCTTTGCAATAATGAGCAATCCATTTTAACATTTACAGCAGAGCTTCCCCCAGGATTAAAAAAGGGCAGGGTGCTGTTTTTCAAAAAAGGGCCCTTTTTTGAGAAAAGGGCACTTTTTCGAAACTAAAAGGCATGTTAATTATAGCTTCAAAGCATCAGTGGATATAGTCGTAGGATATTACTGTTATTCCTGGGTTCAAATGTCTTACTGTCGCAACAATAAAAACTTCGAAACATTTATGAATTACTTCCTAGGACATTTGAATAGTTTATAATCATTTTCAAAGGAGGCTATTAGGACTAAAAATTGGGGAAGAGGGGGGGGGGGTAAAAAGAAAGCAACTAAAAGCCATAGAATTTTTAGCATCTTCAAGAAAAAGGAAAGAAAATAAAGGGAGAGAAAACTGTACAAAATTTTGCTAAGGCTGGTTTTGAGAGCATGTGAGTGGTAATTAATGCAAATCTAACAGCTTAACTCACGTTTCTCTTAAGATTTTAATGAATTATGTACATAACTTTCCTAACGACACCCTTTAACGTGAATTAGACTTAAATAAGTTACCACAAAGTACTTTGAGATGTCACAAACATTCGGTAACATTTTCATTAAGCAAGAATGGTTGTAATTTACAAATTTGTGCTTCTTCTAACGTTGTTTTGTCTTACTTTAAGAATGGCTTGTTTAAATAAAACAATTGATTTACTAATATCTAAACAATGAATACACAAAGTAAAAGTTTCTGCTTGTGGCTAAATAATGTTTTGTAAGCAGATACACAAGTAAAACAAATTATCATGATCTGAAAATTTGGACATTCTGCTTTTTTTTAAAATATATAATTTCTAGTTTTGGTTTCTAAATTGGAAAAAAAAAGAATGAACTATAGGGGGGGGGGGGGGGGCGGAAAACTAATTCTTTCAGCTGTTACTAACTTAAGATTTTTAAATCCAAAAGTAATAATTGCGCTTGGATTAACCACCACCATAAGGAAACAAAAACCAATAAACAGCACCAGTTTGAAAGCACTTAGTATTTATTTTCAATAGTTAAAAGTCATTTCTTTTCATTTGAAATGTCCAAAATTATCCACATTTTGCTTTTACATGCTGAATTCTTTGTATTTTCGTCATATTTTTGCGTTTCTTTGATGCCACATGTCACACGAAATATTAGAATAAAGTTGCTGTTAATCTGCAGCAAACTTTGAGCATCTGCTTTTGGTTTTCGATATTTATTATTTATTCAGTAGTACACAATATAAAGAAAACTGAGCCAAAATACAAACTTAGTTTTCGGACCAAAAAATTATCGGCGTGCGTATAACATAATAATAAAACAACAAATTATCCGCTAAAACAACTGTTTCAGCAAATAATCGTGATTTTAATTAATTTAGACTGAAATAAAATTAAAAAAAGATTAAATTCGGCCGCGCAGAAAAAAAATGGCGCGGATTTTGGACGTTGGCGGATTTGTGGCGCTCCACTGCACCTACCGTAAAATCCCGAAAGACCCCCCCCCCCTATTTTAAAAACAAAACTTGTTGATTTCAGAAGGGGGGGGGGGGTTATAATCGAGATTTTTCTGAAAAATTAGCCAAAATAATTGTATTTAGTAGTATTAATTTTAGAGTACAGAAAAGAAATAATAAGTAAATAAGAGTTAATATTAATGAAGAGAGAGAAATTAACAAAAACCTAGCACAATTTTCTAGTAGTAATAGATTGCATGAAGGTGCCATTTTTTCTTTCGAAAGAAAGGATTTTGCACCTTAAGTTGGCAAAACCCATATAATTTATCGCTTGAAAATTCATTATGTACTGAATGTAATAAGGTTACAGTAAAAGAAGCAAAATATTAATGTTATTGTTTCAGAATAGAAGCAAAAATCGCAATCACTGCCGCAAATTCGTTGCGAAGATCGTAATTTCGAAAACTGAGCTTTACAAAGTTCGAGAACGCAAACACAGACAAATCTCTTACTCGATTTAGTAAAATTTACATTTCTGATGATCCTAAACTCGTTCAATTACATTATTTATCCTTTAAAAAAGGTTATTTTTAAGTTTCACGCTACTTTTTAAGCAACGCGTTTCCAAAATGGTGTCACGTTTTCAAAATGGCGCCGTGTTGAAGATCGTTCAGTTTCACAAATCAGAACAAAAATGCTCCTTCCAAAACGAATAAAAAGCAGTACAATCGTATAAATTTCTTTTGTAATACTTATGAACAAAAAAAAAAAAAGGGGGCGCCCTTGCATTAAAAGGAGTCTAGACATTTTGGCACAGCCATCTTAACACAATGCTCGCTCGCTCATTCAACATGGCCACCCGTGAAGGCGGTTTGTTTACATCTCATAATAGCGCTACCGTGAATAAAAATTTAAGATTTTTTTTTTCATCCATTGAGAAAGTAAATGATTTTCACATGAAGTACTCTGATACATCTCTCAATTAAAATTTTATATCGTTTAAGATTTAATGTTGACACAAATAGTTCTTAAATAGTAAATTAAACTGTATGCATGTGACACATTAAATATTATATTACGCAACATATACAGATAAGAAAGGCAAATGAAAATTTATTTGTATGGATATGAAGAAAATACTCTTGAAATTTAAATCCTAACGTAAAAGAAAGCACGAAATAAATTTTACTTACTGTAAATTGTAAAATGAGTTAAGATAAACGAGAAGTGCATATTTGTTATTCATAATTTAATAATCATTTTTCTTGCAAATGATTAACAGTAGTATTGATTTTCTTTGATATAAATGTAAACAAATGAAACAATAATATAAATTGGAATAAAAAAACCTATATTTATACAATTTTCTAGCTGTTAAAAATAAAATAATAAATAAACATACATTTTTGGGAAATGAATCGCTATAATACCCAATAATAATTACAAAACATCTAAACAAATGAAACAAACCAAAGAATTGATATATAATGACAATATTGATGCATATATTTCAGAGCAAAAAAATGTGTAGATTTATCATGAATTTTTACTGGAAATCTATTTATTATGAGTTAACTTCTTTATTTTTCTTTTATATATATATCTACTTTTTCATTACTACTTCTCATTCTTTTTTTTTTCTTTGAAAAGTTATTGAACAGTGGGTGTTCCCAAAGAGTATACTTGATACGCCGTATACTCTCAAAGATTTTTTAGACATATAGCGCATACATACCCTCAAGCTTCATAAATTTTCATATTATGACATACTATGCATTTGATCACATACACAAATTGTGCGTAATGGAGTACTGGAAGTAAACCCTCAGAAAAATTGAGGGGAACATCACTGTTACAAGAGTATTTTATAAATCATTTGCATTATACATTCCGCAAAATCAAGAAAATGTTGTGAGACCAAAGCTTGTAATGACCATGTACCAGATTTCTAATGCAAGGCTCGCCAGTATTTGTTAAAAGCTTTAATTTTCATTTGATACGAATTCCTCCTAACAATTTTTTATTTATACAAGTAGAAGTTGCTTTAAAAGTTAAAACAGTTGGCCCTTTTAAAGAGCCGCGGACTAATGTATCTATTAAACTGCACTTTTCAGATAATTTATGTAAAAAGTTCCTTGAAACATTAGTTACAAAAAAATAATCATTGCTTAAATTGAGTGCAAAAAAGCTTCGTCACTAAAAATCGAAAGTAAAAAAAATATGTAGCATGTAAAAAACCATACATAAAAATGTGTGCCTTACAGTAATAGAATACAGTAACTTACAGTAATAGAAGCAGCTTTAAAATATAAAACAGTTGGTCTTTTTAAAATGCCGCTATCTATTGTATCTACTAAACCGCACTCTTTAGACAATTCATGCTAAAAAGTTCCTTGAAACAATATTTACAAAATATAATTATTACCCAAAGTGGGGGCAAAAAACCTTCGTCACTAAAATCGAAAGTAATGAAAATGTATAGCATGAATAAAACCACATATAAAAATTTGTACCTTACAGGGAAAAAAGTATTAAATTATTTAACGAGTATTTATTTTTTATCGATTCTATAAAAAAATAAGCATTTATAATCAAACTTACCTTCTTAAAAACATGTTTTGGTCAAAAAATGTAGCTTCCAAACATATTCGGAAATGTTAAACATTTAATACGTTAAATTTTCACTACTAAAGCATCCCAACGGCTTCTGCAGCGTTAAGCACAACAGTAAAGAAAAGAAAAAAAGAACATCATTCCAAGTCTCCATTAAGAGACTGCTGAATACCGTTAACTGAACATTCACATATACTTTTCAAATAATTTTTACTTTGATAACTAATACCAGAGTTGTTTTACAACGATCAGCTATTTCAGGAACGCTGTTTGAACTAAAGGGAATTAACCGCCGATCGCCTCTGGGAGGTCACGTGACATCGATTGCGCAATACAGCACGTTGGCCTGATATATAGAAGGCTGTGTATTTTGGAAGGAATAAACCTTAGAGACCATTTTTTTTTTCTTTTTTGTTGAAATCATTGTGTTCTCTTTCTTTTTGCTTAGAAAAGCAAAACTGCACATGGAGGGAGAACTAAACCTTTGTAAATGCTTTCCAAGTAAAGCTGAAAATGTTATCCTTCTTTTTTTGGAGGGAGTGGCAAATGAAGATGATCGGAAAATTTTCAGGTTAAGGGGAGGGGGGGGGTATATTCTAATGTGCCCAGACGTCCCGCTTTTTGTCTTACTGTCCCGCTTTGTCGAAAAAGTCCCGCTTTTTTTGTTGAAGTTCCCTCACACAAGAAATATAACATACAATCTAGATTTTTTAAACGCTTTTTCGATTTTTTTAATGTCAGTAAACGTAAGAACGCCATGTAAAATATTATTCTTTAATGTTTAATACACTGAACTACCTCCACCATGATTTGGATTGAAGAGGAGGAGCTGTTAAGCGTCAGGTGTTGACCGCGAACGGGGGAAAATAAATTCTTTTCATTCATTGCATTTTTCTGTTACGTAAAATATTAAGCCTGTTGGGGAAAAAAAACTACTCTACCCCCCCCCTCCCGTCATGTGTCCTGATTTTTAGCTTGAAAAATCTGGTCACATTAGTATATTCAGGATTTTAAAGTGATTTCACTTTCCACAAAAAAGGGGGGAGGGACTATAATCGATAGGGGGTTACTTTCGGGATTTTGTGGTACTTAATTCTAATTCAAAATGGAAAAGCACTATTAAAAATATAAATTTCATTGAAAAAAAGCAGGGCTTACCTACTGAACGTTTATCGATCTGGCTGGAAGAGAAGTAGAATTTTCTTAACATACATGTCAATTGGACAAAGAAACACTTCCCTTGTCATGAAGCGATAGTAAGAAGAAAGGATGACAGCCAGTATTCTTCGCTACAGCCCCCCTCCCCCCCCATTATTAAATAAAGGGCGATGCAAAGCCTGAGGCAAGGAGCAAGGAAGTGATTCTGGGAATTCAGCATTGGCTTATCAGTAGTGTTCCCAAAAGTGAAAGGTCCTTGGAAGAACATTGTTAAGTCTCTACAATGCACAGAGGGCCACTTTTAATCCCTTGCGGTAACTGATAATGGAAGGCATGCTTTTCTAATAGTCAGCTCAATGGCAATCAGTTGGGAGGCGAGGGGGAAGGGCGGATGTCCGATGTTTTCACTCAGAAGCAAGTCATTGTAGGAAAACAATGGAAAGAGACACTGGCTTCTTCCTTTTTCTAGTAAAAATTTTAAATCCAAAGGATGCCAGTTCATGAACAAAAAGGCAATTAGGGCGCCGTTTTACCGATAAAACGGCAAGTTGGGCGCGGCGCCCTCCCGCCCAATCCTGGGGAAGGGTCTGTTTACATGCATTTTTACATATACTACAGGGTCCGCAGATCTCCTATTTTTTTCTATTTTCCTACTTTTTTAAAATTTTCAAAAATTTTCCTATTTTTTTCAATGCATAATCTTGCTTCCGCCTTTTTACCCATACTAATATATTTTTGTGCACCTTATCCACAGATAATGGCGAATCCAGACGATCCTGTTGGGAGGGGCGATTGAGTAATGGATCGGGGGGGGGGGGGGTAGAGGGTACTAATGAAAATTAAAAATCAAAATGTTTAAGAACTGAAGCATGTTTTTTTTTTTTTTGTATTTTTTGGAATAATGCGTATTTTTCAAAGAGTTTGAATAAAAGTTATAAGTGTTTCGAGTACCACACACACACACACAAGGATAAAAAATTAAAAAAAAAAAAAGTTTCTATACTAGTATTCTGGTTCTATTATCTAATCAACCTTTCAACTTTTGATTCGTTTGAGGACTCGTGAAGTTTTTCCAGTAGCTATTCAGGTCCTCAATTGTACTTTTTTTCCTTATAAAAGAAAGGTTTCAGTATTAAAATGGCATCTCTTTTTACCAGTTTTTGTACCAAACATAATGAAATACTAAAATTGCTTTTGTAAATAAAATTTGACGATAGTTATGGATTTGTTTGTTGTTCAGTTGTTTAATATTTGCATATAAGTAGGAGTGTTTGCAGGCTCTCCCCGAAAATGTTTGTTAGAAATGCCATTTTTTTAGACTATTTGGTGGTTAATAAGAGGAAGGGAAGTTTGGTGGTCCCTTTTCTGAATTTTTTTTGAAAATTAAGAGTATATTATTGAAAACACAATTGGTTACTATCTTTGTGTTCTTGAAGGGAAAGGATGAGATTCAGGAATTCTCCCCAGTCGTTTTATGATATTTGAGCTTCAGAAACGTAATTTTATATATCTTTAGTAAAGCTAAAAACCAGGGTGTTTCGGGGCTTCCCCAGGAAAAATTTTTGGAATGGAAGTCCTAAAAACGCTACTGTAGGTAGCAGAAGACATGGGGTTCAGAATTTTTTTCCAGAAACTTTTCAATGTAAGAGTTTCCAAAAACGCTGTTTCAGGCAATCTTTGATGTTGAAAGATGAAGAAAGAAGGACATGGGCTCTCCTCTCCCACAATTTTTCGAAATTGAAGTCTCCAAAACACAGTTGTATGCCATCTTTTATGGCGTAGGAGGATGGAACGGGGTTTGGAACTGCCCATCAGAAATTGTTCGAAACTGGAGCCTTGAAATGTGATGTTTAACCATCATTCATAGTGTTAAAGGAAGGGATGCAGTCAGGAGTTATCTTCCCTCAACTTTTCAATATTGAAACTTTAAAAACGTGATGTTAGTGAGTCTTCATTGACGGTAGGGGAAGGACCGAGATCGAGCGCTCTCCCCCGGAAAAGTTCTAAAAATGCAATTGAAGGCCATCATTAACGACATTTTCAAAAAAGTTTTAGATTCTTGTCATTTTTTCGAAATTGAAGCTCCAATAATTCAAAAGTTTTGACCATCTTCGATGACATTGGAGAGAGGAGTTGAGGAACTCTCCTCTGGAAAATTTTCAGAATTAAAGTCGTAAAAATACTTTTGTAGACGAATTTTCTGATGTGTTAACGGGAAGGGGGAGTGTGATAACCTTTTCCCGGAATTTTTTGAATTTACAAACCTTTTCTTTGGGGGGGGGGGGGGAGATGATCCTCAATTCCCCTGTTGGATCTGCCACTGACCACAGACTATCTGCTATGAAAGTGCAAAATTAATGATGCACCGATTATCTGCTTTTTTCCCCCCTCAAGGTTAAAACTATGGAACCTCAATTTACAATTAAAAAAAAGGACTGATCCTGTGCCTGTAAAGTTGTTTTTTTTACACACAGATTTCCTTTTACTCTATTGATTGCAGCTATGTAAATTAAACAACCTTACAGATAAAGAAAAAGCTGTCTTTGTTTGCCCCGCTCCCCAATAGTACAGTAAAACCAAGCGAAAAAAATGCATAACACGAACATCCCCCCTCTCAAAAAAAAAAAAGGTTTAAATCTGTTGCAAATAACTTCTTTCCCTTCCAACAAGTAGGGGGTAAAAAGTTCCACTATTTTGTGCATCGAGTTTGGGGGAAGGGGGGGGGGGAACAAAAAATCCTCTTTTAAAAATTCTGTTACTTAAAAAAGTACTCAAAAACCGCAGAACATGACTCAAATTGCGTCATGGGAATTTTTAAGGAAGTTTTTTTTTTTTTTTTTTTTTGAGGGCTTTTATTCTGGAAGGATATTTCTGTTACGCTTGAGGGGTTCTCCATCGTTTTTTTTTGGGGAAGGGGATGTAATTTGCCTTCTAAAATCAAAGATTACAGTGAAATTCATGGACAAACTTCACTGATTTTAAACTTTTTCCAAACGGGTTAAAATGCCTCACAAGCCCAATGATATAGACAGTGGCGTAGCTTCAGTTTCTGCCGGACGATCCCCCTATTTGCCACCCTTTCATTGAGACATATCAATTACATTAAATCGTCAAAAATTATTGAACTTAAAATTGAAAACTTCATTTAACAAAGTAAAGAGGAATTAATTTATTCCATATTCTTCCTACCAGAAAAGGGGGGAGGGGTGTCAGGTGCCAATCTTGGAGAAATATTCTAAATTTGCTTCAAAAATTGCAGTTAAAAGTAACGCTTGGGGGGATGGAGTTCTCTCTCGAATCTTCATCAAAACTGAAGTCAGTTGTAGCCTTTGGTGACATTAGGAAGTCAGGGTCTTTTCTTAAATATTTTCCGAAATTTAAGTTTTAAAAATAAAATTTAAGCCTGTCTTAGGGAACGAAAAGAGAATGAGAAAGGTTTAGAGGTTCACTATGGAAATATTTAAACTTTGAACACTGAAAAGCGCAATTGTACAGTCTTACCAAAACCTTACGTTTCGAAAGGGTCTTTTTTTTTCTTTGCTTCCAATAATAGATTTAAAGTATGATTCCCTTATTTAATTTTTTTCTCATTAAAGGTGCTGAATTGCAGATCTTCAAAGTATGCCCCAAGGGCGGACCGCCCCCACCTCCCCACCCTAGCTATGCCACTAGGTATAGAAATGTCAGAGGGCTCATTCTAAAATGATCTAAGTGAGCTCATAAACCAATTTAGTTGTGACTCGAGTTATTTAATTATTAAGAACGTTGAAATGATATCAAAAACTAAATCCCTGTGAAGCCCTAAAAAAGTTCAAACTCTGACTGAAATTTCCTTTGTCCTTAATTTATTTCAACTTTTGGATTGGACAAATTTGGATCTACTAGTTTTAACCCAGAATTCCCCCATTACCATCTAAACCATAGCATCGTCTTATCATACCAGTGTAGTATAGTGATGGAAGAAAAAATTAGAAAGGCACTTACATATACAAATATAAAAATTATTGTAGTTTCGTAAAAGGGGGAAAGGGCGAGCGTGGGTAAAACTTAAAAAGTAGGTAACATAGTCCATCCTTGACTACACTACTATCTAAAACTAATTCAAATCGAAATTTATGGAATTTAATTGATTAAAATAGTAGCAATTGCAAGTAATTTCTTTAATTCCATATCATTGGTTTCAGAAAATAACGGTCACGGACGCAATGAAGGTCACTTCGCCCCCACCGCCCCCTAGTAAATCCCCCACTGAAGCCTTTTGCTAATAGTTAGTTGAAATATATAAGTAAAACATTCTCTTAAGCAAAACAATTTCCTGGTTATCTCGAAAAAAATTTCTAATTGTTTTCATTAATTGCAATATGTTTAATAAACATGGAACAGCTTTATAGCTCTTTTTTCATAGTTAAATTTGTAATTATGATACTTTATATGTATATATAGTTGCAATTTTCCTCCTTTTTTACAATATTACTAGCTGTACCCGACTCGCGTTGCTACGCCAACAAAAAAATAAATCATCATACTGATTTTCATGATAATTGGTTGAACGGGGCAGAAGTTGCTACTCTGCAGTGCCACCTGGTGGCGAGAGCATATTATGCACCTTCTCCGTGGAAAAATACATATATATAGCAATTTTCATAATAATCGGTCCAGGTATCAAGTGAAGCCGTGACTATACTCAAATTTTGTACTCACGCAGTTTGCAAGATCAATCAATCGCTAAAAAATATCAAATAGAAAAAGTTTTAAATCCTCCCGTTGCATGAAAAGCCATGAAACAATCAAGAAAGAATTTATTTGTTCAAACTCAAGAAAAATGGCAACAGCTAACTTCTTATCAATGAGATCTTTCACTCGAATTAATTTCTGCAGCCAATAATTTTATTCGTATTCTCCAATGGATTGTGACTTAAATTGGAATAAAAAAGGAACTATCGATCGGATTTTTTTCGAACTGGTCTATAAACATTCCCAGTACCAAAAAATAACAAACGGTGAAAGTTTCAGCCAAATCTGCAGGGTAGTTTTTGAGTTCATGGATGACATACAGACAAACAGTCATTTTTATATATATATATATAGATTTTCCTTTTTTTTTTCCTCTTTTTTAAAGCATAATTTTCCTATTTATAAAATTTTTGCTCCTATTTTTCCTACTATTTTTTTTCTAAAAACTGTCTGTGGAGCCTGATACTGTTATTGTTTAAATCAGGGGCGGACTGGGAAGGAAATTCGGCCCTGGAAACTTTCAAATCGACCAGCCCCGGGGGGGGTGGGGGGGGGGGGTTCTACAGGGAATGTGAAAAACAAGCACTCTTATGCAAGTAAACGCCATAAATAAGGTGTGCAATACTAATTTTGTGGTTTTAACGATTAAAATTTATAAAATTTTATTAATTATATTATAAGCCTGGTCAGAAAAAAGTCATTCCATTCATGTTATGTCCCTTTAGATTGATTAAACATGAACCGGAAAACATTTTTCAAGAAATACCAAGCCCCCCCCCCCCCCCCCCGCCCGCTTTTTTAACCATTTTAATGTATACAACTAAACTCAAAACAAATGATTAAAAATCGTTTTGAACAAAATGATTAAATAATAATCACATAGGTATCAAAGAGAATAATTGTTTTTTCTCATTTAACTAGATCAAGTTTACTTCTGTTAAACCCTATATGTACTTTGCAAGAATTAATATCCGTGTAAATAAAAATGTTTCTCCTCTAAGGCTTATAAATTCTCCTTTGGGATTTCAACTTTCGAGTTCATGCGTTATGCTGCTTTGACATAAACGCAGTTTCGGGGACGTTCGTAACTAGGTCCTTTTTAAACAGGGGCAAACCTGGGCTCAGTGTCGACCCCTCTACGTCACCATTAAAAACTTCTTTTGATAGGGGCCAAAACCCTAACTATGAGAAATTTTGAAATTTTAATTTCAAAATATTAAATCCTTATTCACAAGGAATGGTTTAAAATCTGTGAGACTTCGACGTTCCCCTTAAATACCCCCCTTACTCCCCGCTCTGGTAACTGAAATTTAGTTTTCAAGATAATGTGATGACCGGGAACTTTTATTATGAGCTGCGAGAAAGAGAGGTTGTATTTTTTTAGAACATCAGGACTAAAACACCATCGGTTTCATGCTCGAGTTTTGCTGATTGCATGCTCATTTGCTGTCAGGTTTCATGACTAAAAATGAATTTCTATCATGGATTTACATTGGCAGGGCCACCTAGAGCCGAGGCGGTTCCCATGTCAGTTTTCTGCCCCACGCCATTCATCACGCTTATATGAAGATTATCAAAGCTTCATAATTGAACAAAATTTTTTTTCTTACATTAGATTTTGAAATTATAATGGGTGGCACTTGCTAGACCACTTTTTATCCGTGAAAAGGGTCTTATGTACATTGTACATTCTCAAATTTGAATAACTCAAGAAATGATATGTATTTGAATAGTAAGAACAATAGTTTCTGTTCTGCTGATCTGCCAGAGAATATTTACAGCATATATCGTTGCCTCAGAGCAACAGTAAGATATCGAATCCCAGGAATGACACTAAGATATCCTGCTGTTGCTCGGAGACGACATCATTGGCTCAAATATAAAATGACTTAGATTTTGAATTAGAAAAATAGATAGACTGCACTTTTATGCCTTCAGTTCTATATATCAATTCCTGCTTTTTATGAAAATGAGAAAAAAAAAAAATTTGGGCTCGCAGTATACCATAGCATTTACAAAAGAAAAAAACTTTTTTCGGAACTACAAGCGAAGGCGGCTTTTTTTTAGCACAAAAAAAGTTTAATTCAATAAAATAAAAAAAAAGTTAAACATTGTTATAATTTTACGTGAATGTTCATGCAATGGTTTACAATAATTAAGGTTTGCCTATTATTAGTCAGTTTAAAATGTGTTTTCACGTGAAGAGGACAGTGATGAATTTTGAAACTTTCACTCCACAACACATTCTGTTCAACACTCCGCTAAAACGAAGAAATAGTCACGGCAGAAATAAAATATGGCTTATTGCGCTAAAAGTTCAGCTGAAAGGTAGGACTGGAGAATTTTTCGATATTTTTTGCTTCCAAGTTATCCTAGTATAATATAACAGTTACACATTTGACTTTCCTTCACTAAAATGTGCCTGTATTTTTTTTTTAATTTTGTGCTCCCCTTGTTTAATCTATTAGATTTTGCAGCATAAAAGTACTCAATTCACTTCAACTACTGATAGTTTTGTTTATTTTTTTCTGCATCTAATTCTTTATTAGAATAAAAATTAGAGTTTTAAAGGTGCTATTTGACAAGTAAAATCAATTGATAAAAGCAGGGTTGCCCCAAATTTAAATTTTTAGGAGGGGGGAAATTCTCAATTCGCTGAATGGAACTCCAAATTTTGCCGAATGATAAAATACAGGCATGCACCAATGCATACATCTAATGAAAAGAAACATTTGGGCATTTCGAAATTACAATTTTGCAATTATGTCTCGAAATTTCTGAATGTTCAGACTATATTTGTAGAACAAAGACAAAACTTTTTCAGATGAAATTTGTCAGAGCGACCTCCCATGATCTTTCATCGGAGTGCCTCAGGTTAAATAACATTCTTTTTGTATTATTTTATTATAGTATGCATTTAGAAAACATTTAATGATGCGCTTGATATCAAAACTCTTGTTATTAAAGTTTTTAAAAAAAATACATAAATGAAAAAATCGCACTTCTTTCCAGATTATTTGCATTGAATTGCGAGTATAAATATGCATCAAAAGTAGAGAAACAAATTTCATGTTTGGGAGCTGTAATAAAATGTAAACAATGTTTTCAATTCTAAAGACTATTTTTAAAGCTTGGTTGGTACTAATAAGTGCATAAAATAAGTACTTTTATGGTTTCTTGGTAGCAACGCTCAAAAATTGAAGTTGATCTTATTAATGTTCAATTTGAAGGAAGCAGCTATCTTTTCTCTCAAATTTTTAATTTTATTTTACAAGTAATTGTTGCTTTAGAATTAACATAACGATATTCTGATCAACTGCAATTTTAGAGTGTTGCAAACAAGAAGCCATATACTTATTTTATTTTATACTTTTTAGTGCTAACCAAGCTTTTAGAAATAGGCTTTGGAATTGAAAACTTTTTTTTACATTTAATTTTAAATATTTTATGCTTTAAAAATTATTTGATGTGTGAGTTTTTGAAATTTTTAACATATTTACTTGTATCCCATCCTTCTTTTTTAAAAAATGTGTTGCACACAAAGAGAGAATAAGTTATATTTACTATTAACGATTTTTCAATATTGCTGATTTGTATGCTATGCTCGAATTTAAAAGCACTTTTGAACAAGTGTAGCAAAAAAAAAAAAAAGCTTTTAAAAACGCCCATAAATATGCTTGCATAAGTTCAGCCTTGAAATTATTTGTTACATTTATTAATAATTAATTTATTCATTGTTCTATTTTGGCAAGAATTAAACAGAGGAAGTATGATATATTTGTAATTACTGTTTTTCATTGTTTTTGAAAACAATTAAAAGCCGGAAGCAAAACACAGTGGTTATGACGTAGAAAGTAAACTGAAAAATAGTCTTTTAATAATAATAAAAAATAGCTGATTTTTTAACACATTGATTGACATCCTAGTTTAAAGCATACTTAAAATACTGCGTGGGAGGCAAAAGTCTAATTAAAACTAAGCCGAAAATTTCTCATTTGAATTTAGCTCACTTTATCTCTAAGAAACCCTAACATTTTCTAAAGGAAACTCCCGCAGCCTTCGGACCTTTAAATTGAATCTGCTTTATTTTTCTCCAAGAATGAAAAAAATTGTAATGTTCAACAAATTTGCAGTTGATAGTTCAAGTTGTATAAGCAGTGCCTTACCTGTTCTGCAAACGTCTTTAGCATTTAACCATAGTGATATAAAAGATGAAGGTTGTTAATTTTTTTTTTTTTTTTTGACGTATCTTGAAATTGATTTAAAACTATACACAGGGTTACCACGGTACTTAAAAATCCTTAGAAACTTCTTATTTTTCACTTTCAAAAATAAGGGCCCTTAAAAGTACTTAGTTTTTGCTCAAGGTCCTTCAAACCTTTTGAAAGTCCTTAGTTTTCACTACTACTGGCAACTTTTTAAACAGGGCACTTTCTAAAGAAAAAATTCAAAAATGTCTATAATCGTTCAAGAACAAGGTTGTGTAAACGTAATTGCAGGCAATTTTTGAAGTTTGGAGAATTAAGATTAATGGTTTAAGAGTCCTTAGGAGTGTTTGAACCATTGGAATGCTTTTAAAGATACTGAAGTTGAAAAAAAGTTTAGGCTGTCTTAAAAAATCTGAAACTGAACCATTAAAAACGCAAATGTAAGCCATCCTCTGGTGAATTTATCACAAGGATTTAGGGGGCTCTTTTTCAAAAAAAAATCTGAAGCTAGTATATTTAGAACTCTGTTTTAAGCTGTCATTGATGATTCAATGGTGAGAAAAGTTTTGGGCTCTCGTCCGAAAAATTTGAAGTCTGAAAACTTTTGGATTGTCCTTGGTGATGTAAATATAGGAAGAACTTAGAAAAAATTCTGAAACTGGAGTCTTAAAAAATGCAAATTTAAGTATTTGGTAAATGTAGGGGTAGGTGTTTGGTGATTCTCTTCCATCCTCCGGAAATGTTTCAGAATTGATTATTTATCGACTCAATTTTAAGCTGCTGTCTTTTGTCAAGTTAGGGGTTGGTGAGATTCCCCCCGGAAAAATTTCCGAAGCTGACCTATATGTAAAGAACACTACTTTAGGAAATTTTTAAGTGACTTATGGTGGGAGAATTAGAAGCCACTCTGCCAAAAATAGTTTTAGTATTGAAGTCTTAAAACTTTTAGGCTGTGTTTGGTAAGATAAAAGTAAGGCTCTTCTTTGAAAAATTTTGAAACTGGAGTGTTAAAAATGAAAATTTAGGCAAATTTTTGTGACGTTTGGAGGGCTCTCCCTCAAAAATTGTTTGTAGCTGAAGTTTTAAAAACACTATTTTAGGCCGTCTTTAGATGATTTGAGGCTAAATGGATTCATGCGCTATTCTGTAATTTTTTTGAAATGAAATCTTGAAAGCCCGACTTAAAGCTAGCTTTTGCGAAATTCAAGGAAAGGGTAACAGTGGGGGATGTTCTTGAAAAGTTTTAAAAACTGAAGTCTAAAAAACTAGTAGGCTCTCTTTGGAGATGTAGGGAGAGTAGTAAACTAATTTTAAATGGAAGAAACATTCGTTTTGTTAATGAAGTTTTTGCATTTTTATTAAATATTGTTTCCTAACAAATCAGCAGTCTCAATACATTTTGTGTTATTTCTCTTGTGTGCCTGAAATAGTATTATTGGCTAGGTGCATTCAAGTAACAGGGAGGAGTAGAAATACAGTGGAGCATCAAAAATCCGCCACCCTGAAATCCGCCAACATCCAAAATCCGCTTCGATTTTCCCCCAAACTTAATTTTTTAAATGATGAGGATGAAGGAGAGGCAGAATCTAAAAAAATTCTAATCTCGGAGGATGTGCAGGTAGGAGAACACTACCTGGAATTTTTAAAACAACAAGATATTGTGTCGGAGCAAGAGCTCCTAATGCTGTACAACATACAAAAAAGACTTAAGCTTAAACTATCAAAAAATATGAAACAAGCTACAATTTCTGAAATGTTTTCCAAATGTAAATAGCTAATGATTTGTAAACTTGTATATATTAAAAAATGTAAATAACTGTAACTATTATATTTTTATTCCTTGTTGTTTTTATTTTTCCAATTTAAAGGTACAACTCCCGCCTATTTCCTCAGTGACCTGAAATCCGCAAAATCAAAAATCCGCACAACCACTTCTCCCAATTTGTGCGGATTTTTGATACTCCACTGTATAACCTTATGAAAATGAAAAATTGGCTATAAGAGAAATGGGACCAATTTAGTTGAACAGCGAGAAGTCAGGGAATATGATTTTGTTCTTCCTGTGGTCACCTTGTGTATATCAAGGGCTAAAATTCAATTTCTTCAGTATACCGATATTGTAAAAGTTTGTGCTTGGAGTGCTGTGCTTATCCCAAAATTTATACTAATTGTTAACAAGCAATTCTTTTTAATATAAGATAATGAAACTTCTCTGGGCAGGAATTTCCTGTCTGGACTATTTTCAAGGAAGGGATTTGAGAAAGCTCTGTATTTGTCATCCTGCCCTGAATTTTAGCCCTTGAATGAATGATTCAAGGTAGTGATTTATTAACTTCTGTGTAAATATTTAATCATACTAAAAACTAAACTATTAAAATAATTACTATTAAATTAGTTCTCCTTCTCATGTTTTTTGGAAAAAATTAAGAATTGAGATTTTATTTTTCTTACATCAACTATTTTTAGTCTGCAATGTTTAAAGTGTTATTTTTCTGCAAAAAATGCTTAAGAATTGAGGCATATTTGTATGATACATATATATAGATTTAATAATTAAGTTGATGAGTAGTTGATATTTTGAGGTCCTTAATTTATTTTAAAAAGGTCCTTAAAAAATCCTTACTTTTTGTTTTGGTAAAAGAGTGGGAACCCTGATACATGATGTGCAAAAAATATCCTGGGAATCAAATAAAAAAAGCCAAACCTCGACCTCGCAGAAAAAAAGTAAGTGCTATGAGCTAGAGAAGCTCCTCTTGAGAGAATGATTCTGAGGTGTGAGGTCTCTCCAGTCTCTTCACGTCACGTAAAAGACCGCCAAATTTCTCGGTATTAGATGAGGGAGTGCATATAATGGCTCCGATTCCTGAAACAGGGGTTACGTTCAATGAAACACAGTAACGATTGTCCCCTCGGCCTGTGGGGCTCGTCATGGTAAGCTGAAAGGAAGACCGTATGTTGACAGCTTTATGATGTTTAATTGTAGAAAAAGGCTATTTGAGCCATTTCCGCTGTTTTGTATTGGCATGTGGTGTGTACTCTCTACAGCTCTGCTCATATCATATATTCCTTCTTCGAGAGGGAGATTCTTAGATAAGATATAACAAGTACTGGTCACTCTAAAATGATTATTTTTGCAAAATAAAACATCGTTAAAAAAAATAAAAGAGAGCATGTTCTTCAGATGAATAGGAGGGAATTGGAATCAGAGACTTTTGTATTATTCAAGTTTAAGAAGATGTATGTTACGATATGATAGGATCTCCAGACCCAATTCCCGTGTTTCTTTTTTACCGTTTTCTTTCTTGTCAAGAGAAACGCCTTCGATTAGCACCATTATTTTCTTAGCAGGGGCAGTCCCTGCAAGGAAGAGAAAGTTTAAAATGCTTGATTGTACAAATGACTATTCCTGAAAAGTGACTGTGAAACTACCCTGAAGCGAAGCACTAGGCCATAAACAGATTTTAAGTGGACATTGAATCAGAGATTTTTTCTGATTTCCTGCACTAAAAAGGGGTTTTAGTTTTATTAAAGTAATAAGCTGTGTTTACTTTGTAAAAATAAAACAAGTTGCCGTGGATAATTCTCTGTCGGCCTTTTTCCGTCCAGGAAGGCCTAGTAACAAAGCCACCGTTAGCATAAACAGCCTCAGGGAGGAAATGACAACCCCCCCCCCCCCGCCCCTTACACAACCTTTACTCAAATAGCAGTGCAGCGAAGAGAATGACAGAGGATCAAAACACTCATTATAAAAATCAAAACTACATCACACAAACACACATGTATGTATGAAGATGTGGAAAAAGAGGATCCCGGCCACAGCCGTCGAGGCGGGGCCCAACCTCCCTTCATAAAACTTATAAAATTTATACTGCTTGGACTCCAAGCTCCAAGCCAAGCCTCTAGTTTCCGCAGGACCGACGAGACGCCATGTCAGCCTATTCGTAAACTAGGGATCCTGCCCTTGAAGAGGCCTGGACCAAGGTTGGAGTATAAGTTATTTATCTAGAGGGGTGGGCCGGTGAACAAACTGACAAGGATCTCGCCTTGGCTCTCAGCGGCCCTGTGTTTCCGACTAAACACCACCATACCTAAAACCTTTCCTGGGCTATTGGTATCCCTTTTGGGCAGTGGCCCGAAAATCTTGCTCCTGCTGCACTTATTTCTTTTTGGAGGCCCTCGGTTGAACCGGCCCTTCTGGCATTTGCCCAAATGCCCACATAGCCAGTCTGCCCCTGGTTTAAATGCATGCAAGTGTTATTACTATTAACATTTTAAGCTAACTACTAAATGGCACAACCTTGAGGGTAATGGATCTGGTCGAAATTATGGATTTAGGTCAATTCCCACTAGATATGAGCTCAGGTAAAGCGGTTTGACTGCATAGGCCCTAGTTCGGCTGCAACGGGGGCTCAAAGAAGTGAGTCCAGAAAAGCAATTTTTTTTACTATGAAATTAAAGTTTTTTCACCCTATTTGTGCATTTGCATTGTAGTATTAACAAATTAATTGCATTCACAATATAGAATACCCCCCCCCCCCCCCAACTTCGTTATACTGACGAGAGACGCCTCATATCTGGGCAGGGTAAATATTGTCCCAAAGCTTCAAATTCCAATAAAAACCCCATTGCAGTTATGGAGTCCTTCAAATCAGTGTTATACGGCAAAAGCTTGAGGGTCAAGAATCTGGATAAACTTCTGGAATTAATCTATTTGTACTAGATATGAGCCCAGGTAAAAGTTCGTGTGCATTGGCCCTAGTTCAATTGCAAGGAGGGTCTAAATTTGCTTGTTTGACTCCGGAACTGCATTAGTGGTTTCTTTGGAATTTGAAATTTTGGCACACTATTTGCTCTATCAACATCAATAGATCTATTTCAAACAAATCTAAGAAAGTTCTTCTGCCTTTATATAGGAGTTTAGTAAGACCTCATTTGGAGTATGCTGTTCAGTTTTGGTCGCCTTATCTGAAGAAAGATATTTTTGTATTGGAAAGGGTTCAAAGAAGGGTAACTAAATTAGTAAGGGGACTCTCAGATTTAGATTATGATACCAGACTTAATAGGCTTAACATGTATAGCCTGGAGCAAAGGAGAGTCAGAGGGGACATGATTCAGTTATTTAAATTTATCAAAATGAAAGATGTAAATGGATTAAATTTTTGCGGGGAAAACAGGACAAGGGGTCATTGTTTTAAGCTATTTAAATCTCAGGCTAACTTGGAAATCAGGAAAAACTACTACTTTAGCAGGGTCGTGGGCACTTGGAATAGCTTACCGGAAGAGGTGGTAATGAGCAAGGGAGTGGATAGCTTTAAGAGGGCCATTGATCTTCATTGGGGACTAATTAATTGACTAGGACCAGCCTAGCTGGGCCCAGTGCCTGTTGCTGGTCGTCACATTTGTATTTGTATTTGTATCTGTTGCATCTCTTGTGGGTTACAACATGGGGGTGGTGGAATTTATTCTATACTGTTAATGCATTCAGTTGGGTGATACAGTACCTGCCACTAATAAAATCACTGGATTATAAAATCAGCCACTTTTTTAAATCAAATCTGAAGGAACAGGATCATTGCAGTATCAAAACATGTTAAAACCATCCGTTAATAAAATCATTATCGCCGTTTTATAAAATCAAACTTTTGGACATCATACGTAAAAAATTGATCAAGAAGCACCAATTGAAGGAATCTGTCTCAGAAGATAAGGACAAATCTGCCTTCAGAGACAAATTTGCCTGCTTCAATAGATGTCAGAAAAATGCTTGATTTGCACTTTAGAGTAGAGAGAAAAATACAATGTTGAGAGAAATTTAAAAAAAAAAAAAAAAGCATTTTGCAAACTTTCAAACAATATTGAATCTTTAGTCCAATTCTAAAATATTGGCTTATTGTTGCTTGATTAATACTATCGTGTATGAAAATGTACCTCATGTGTAAAATGTCAACTGTATTTTGAAGCACTGAAAAATAAATTAAGTAGTTTATTTCGTTTTTAAAATATATTTTAACTTCAACCCCTTTAATTTTTATGTGAGTGCAGGTGCAGTCATGCAGGATTATAAAATCAGCCACTTAATAAAATCAAATGTCCTCAGAGCGAATGATTTTAATAAACGGCGGGCACTGTACTGCAATGCAATATCAAGAAAACCATTAAAAAAAAGGTTTATTTCAAAGGAAAAATCATTGCTTTTCTGTAGCTAATCTAGAAACTTTGGACCCTCATTACGGCCGAACTAGGGCCTATGCAGTCAAACTGCTTTACCTGGGCTCATATCTAGGGGGAATTGACCTAAATCCAGAATTTCGTCCACATTAGTGACCCTTAAGGTGCTGCTGGAGAGAGCCTCGGAAGTTTTGAAGTCGATGTTAAGTCTACGGGGAAGTTTCCTCCCGATTGCTAATTCGCATTTCAATATTTTGAGATATTTTTTTCTGTATAACATTCTTCACAGCAGTACAAATGACGCGTCTTTTTTAATTTTTCATTTTGTGTTAAAATTTAATATTAAATGGCTGTTAAATTTATGAGTTGACAAAATAAGAGGTGCTTTCTGTTTAAACGCTTCAAAAATTCTCAAGATCTAACATGTGCTCAAGTTGAAAAACTATGCGTTATTCTTGAAAGTTTGGGCTTTTCAGGGATACCTTTCTTTTAATCATACTTAAATTAGGATAGGAGTAATTGGGAGGGGAAAACTGGAAAATTTTGCAAAAATTGACGAATTTCCGCTTTAACCACGCCTCCCGCCGGTGACTATAGAGAAAGAGGGGACAGCTTCTTTATCCCTTGTTGGGGTGGGGCATGGAGATCGTCCTCAGGCAGTCTTCAGGGTAATAAAAAACATGTGTTTAGGGGGAGGGGATGACAGCAATTAAGGGTTGAATGAGCGAGAGCATTTATTTCCTTCGGGTCAAAACTTGGAGTAGACTATTTTTTGAGCTTCGCTATGCAACTTTTTCCTTGCTTACATACAGATTTGGAAATACATATCCTAGCAGGGAAAACCTCCCACGTAATTCAAGTAAATTTGAAACTTTTTATTAGCGAAAATATTACACTATGTAGCAATAGGTTTGCATTTTAACTTTGGGTAATTGCCATATTATCAACTATATTTTAATGCAAAACAAAAACTTTCTTTCAGAAAAAATGTATCAGAAGTGTAATATGCAAATAAAATAAAAGATGTCATAATTATGTGCCCATTGAAAGTGATTACAATGAATATTTGAAGAAAAGCATCAGTAATCTTTTGTGCAAATAAACAGTTGCATTAACTAGGATGAAATACTGTGAAAGCACTTGTTCTTACAAGCCTAAATTTTAGCGAAATTGAAAAAATCTAAGAATTTCTGAGTTGCAAATTTTGCGAATTTTATGTGAACAGAATTATTCTATAAAAAATTATTTCGCGAGGTTTAAATTTTCGTGATTACGACGAGCTCTGGAAAATTGCGAAAATGAAAGCCTCGTGAAAATAATTGCTTTTACTCAAAGTCATCACATAAATACGTTATCCTGAATCACTATTGATGTAATGAACTAATTTTCACGTGCTGAAAATCTAACTTCATGGTTCGAAAAGAGCCTTATGTTCTTTCAAAAGTTCTATTCGGGAATAAATGCACCACTAAGTGCTTATAGTCATAGTTTTTTTCCCCTAGTTTGGGTCTCTCACTACCGAATGGCTAGGGGGGACAGCAATTAGGAAACTGAGGTGCCCCGCGTGGGAACACAGAGCAATTTGGAATGAGGTACAATGAGACATTGAGAAGGCTCATAATCAGTTATATCATGACACTATATTAAAAATATTGAATACAGGTTAATATATAGTAAATGTTACACAAAACATTACAAGACTAAAAGTTAGTTATAACGATAAATTATTTATAAAGTAACATTTGATGCATCACAAATTGAAAAAAAAATCCAATAAAACATTAGATAAGAAAATGGGAATTATGGAATGTAAGAGACATTCAAATCTTCATTGTCGAGAAATTATTCCATCGTTGTCCATCGGAATTGGCCATACCTTTTCAGCACGAAATAAGACTTTTTGAAAGTGAACCAAAAAACTCTTTGTGCTTGAAAAACTATTTTTTTTTTAAATTTATAAATAATTTCCTTTTAAAATATTTTTTAAAAACTTTTTACAAAATTTATTGGTTTTAAAAACATAATGGGGTTCTTTCCTTCAGGCAAAAGTATGTACTACTTTTAGTTACTGAAATTGATAGAATAAGCAAAAAAAATAATAATAACAATAATAATATGGAGCAAGGAAAAACTTTCATTATAGAATGCTTAATTTTTATTTAATTAATTTAAATGTCCAATTCTAAAAATAAGGCGTGGTCTTTATGGCGTCACAAATGATGCACTTTGCCACATCTTTCTGTTACGTTTCCACGTTATGATAATCAAGCAGCGAATTAAATATTGCTCTGTATGCTTACTCTCAGCCATATCGTTGCCAGTACACGTGAGTAAAGATGCGAATTAAATATTTCGCTCAGTGAATGGCATTTCATCATTTGTGATATCATCGGCAGAAGCGTAAACAATGAAAGCTTCCGATTAAAATATCTTTTTAAAAATATTAAACTTAGTCAAATTATTTTTAAAATGTTGAGCTCCCATGTTTTTAAACATGCTCTTTTGGGAAAAAATACTTTTAAAATTTTGGAAACGACCCCATTTGAGGAAATTAATATTTTTAATTTAAATGTAGTTTTCAAAGTAAGAATGATTGTGTACAATTTTCCTGCTCCATCTTTTTAATACATATTGTTTATTTGTAATTTTGCTGTACGCTATTCAATTGTTTTCAAGGTACCTATTGCATTTTAAATTTAAAACTGTCGTAGATTCATTCATTCTGAATGAACCTATGATCTGAATGACGAATGAATCTACATCTGAACGATTTAGTCTGATTAATAATCAGATACAAAGCTTAAACCCATCATCAAGCCTGCAGTTTCAACATAGGCGAATGTAACACTTTTTTTTTTAATTAGCAGGTATTCCGGGAGGATATTTTAATGCTCAGTAATTGTTCTAAAGTATATCCTAAAAACTATACCAATATGTGCGCCATGAAGTGTTAAAAAAGTGCGTTAAAATGTATGCTGAACAAAATGCATGTTCCGAAAAGCATAATCCAAAGTGTTCTCAAAATTATTCAAAAACGTTCTAAAAACGGGGACAAGAGTCCATGCTTAAAAAATATTTTGAAAAGTGTTCTCAGGAGGGTTGAAATACCTATTTCAAAGAATGTGTTCTCAAAAAGGGGACAAGTGTCCATGCGCAAAAAGTGTTCAAAAAGAGTTTGATTATTTGTAGTGCACTTAGGAATCAGCAAGAGGTCCAAGGCTAGAAATATTGCTTAGGAGAGCACTTGATTTCTTGCATAAAACTCTGCTAAATTATAGCTCCATAAGGCGAATGGTTCTGCCAATGTCCACAGTTCTGTGAAGGCCTCGTTTTTTTTTATCGCGTGGCGATTGAAATGACAAAATCACCAAGTTTTTGTTTTCATTGCTTACAACCTGAGATGTTTGCAATACTGATATTTGGATTCCTCACTTGCCAAATCGACTAACTCCATAAAACAAAAGGTAGGGAATAGTAATGAGGAAGATGGTATTATCTATAGGAGTAAATAGGCCCTCATGGTACATTTTCTGCCATCATCTGGTCAGAAATGTACTGAACCAAAACTTTAATATAAATTCACATTGATAAAGCACTATTAAAGCAGGAAGGAGGATTTTTTTTAAAAATGGAGAGAATCGATTTGGCAATGAGCCATTCATTTGGTGATCCTGATCAACTTTTGGGATAGAAGAACCTAGTTGTATAGCAAAAGCTCTATGCATGGTAGATTTTTCACAATTTGCTGCCAAAGTAGGTTAAAAATCGCATTTTTACTAATTCTAACCATACATCATCGGCTTGTATCTGCTGAGAGAATAGTTTTCTGAAGTTAATTTTTTCCTCGTTTGTTGCCTGTTGCTATGTCCGAAAGGTATGCAAGTGTCATTTCGATAGCTCAAATAATTACTGTATCATCCTAGCTGAAAAATGAGCCAAAAATCAATTTCTTCAATTTTGTCTCAAGTTCAAAAAGCAGTATCTCAAAAGGGTCCTCTATAATTTGGTTTTCCTTCACATCATTAAAAAAAGAGCATATTTTTATTAAATAAAAAATGTTCGTTTCATTTTCGAGACACACAATAAAAAAGAATAATGTACGTAGTTAAAAAAAAACTTTTAAATATTTTAGACCGTTAGTTTTTGTGTGAGCGTCCCTCCAACAGTCCGAGAAATGGTAAAAAGTGACATTCCGATTCCTGGAAATGAAGTAAAATATATGACTGTGTTAATTTGAAAGTAGTAACTTCAGGTAAAAAAACCTCGATAACAGGACGAAGCCATTTCCTCCAAGCTTTTCCATGGCTTTGCAAATCACATGAGGGGAGGGGGACATGGCCACAGCCCTCTTATCCTGAAATTAAGTAAATATGTATGACTGGTTCAATTTGAAAGTAATAAATTTTCAGAATAAAAAACCCCCGATTTCAGAAAGAAACTATTTCTTCCAAGCCTTTCCATACCATTGCAGACCACAATTTAATCTGCTTTTAAGTTTTGACCAAATGTGAGAAGGGATTACAGTCTCCTACCAAATATCCCCATTAATACGCTACTGCCAGTGGCGCACGCAAGGGAAGGTCTTGCTTTATTTTCCCCTGTTGATAACGATTCTATGTATTTTGTACGTAAAATAATTTCGAACAATAATTTCAGTTCTAATAAGCGAAAAAAAAAATCCTCATGTTAAAAGATTTTTAAAAATATTGTGCGCTTTTCCTGCAACGAATTGCCTATAACAAGTAGACTGGTGATTATAAATGAATACACTAAAAATCCATGTTTTTAGTTTTGTAGTTACAGATTACATCAAATGAGATACTATGAAATTCTATAATCATATGGTGCTTCTGCAACGATGAATTTGCTTTGCTGAATCCATTTTTTACTTATGAGAAAAGTTAATGCTTATATTATTTGCTCTCTGGTAATTTATTTAAGTTTATTTCGTTAAATAATGCTAATTATTTATTCAATAGTTTACTTTTTACTGTTTTTCGTTCTCAAGAATCGACAAAATCAAGTCAATATGTTTGGCGTATTGAGGGTATGATATGAGAATGAGGCTTTCGATCTTGCACCTTCCCCTTGCAAAATTCCTATGTGCGTTCAGTATCATTTCATTTATTTTCAACCTTTTACTTACTGATTCATTTGATCAAAAATTCAAATATCGGCTTTCCCCTTATTTTTGATGTAACATAACACTTATCAGCTCAATCGTGACTTCATCCTTATCAAATAGTCTAACTGATGATAAAGCGCTATCAACTAACAGTTTTTGTCACCAGGTAACAGTGTAGCGATGGGTATGACAGAAGAGATAATAATGTGATTCGCCTTATTAGTATTCCTGTCACCAGGTTTTGGGTGGTGAAGAATATGATCCATTGCTGCATATCCTGCTCATTTGCACGAACTGTGAGCAGGAGGGAGCGAAAAATAGAAAATAACAAATAACATTGTGCGGCCAAATGAATAAATAAATAAGTAGGGATCATGGGAGAAAACAGTGGTTATATTTGGATCAGAGGGAGGGCCACGTTTTACATAAGAATCAGAAAGAATGGTCTTCCCCTAATATATAAAAATTATATCGAAAACGCTGTACGTTTTATACTAGGGTTTGTTTTCCATTTTTTTTTTTTTTTTTTCATTTTTCGAGGTAAAACCAGGGTTTTGGACTCCTATAAGGCCCATGTCCAAAAAATGTTTTTTGTTGCAAAAAAGTGTTTTAATGGATGCACCCCCCCCCCCCATCTTTTATCACTATATCAAGAAGTGTTAGGAGGCAGTTCATGACAGTGACGGCGATCCGTGAGCTATGGAATAGCAGCAATCTTACATTGCAAAAAAACTTAATTTCATTTTTAATCTTAATTATTTGATTAAAATAATTTAATTAAAACATATTTTTTGAACATGGGGCTCATAGGAGTGAGTCCGATGCTCAGGTTTTACACCAAAGAATTACTAAGTGAAAGAATTGTAAAACAAACCTCGGGAAAAAAGATATTTTTCATGATCGTTTGAATATTTTTGGGGGAATGCCTATACGAGACTCTCACCTTGCTCCAAATACGCATGCTTTTGAACGTTGCACCTTTCTAAACCCTCATGGAAATGTTAATGGGTATTAAAATACTCCCTTCTTGTCCAAATAAAAATTATGGCCCTGAAACTGTCCAAAACTAAAAGAAATAGGGAAAAGGGGTGGAGATGGGGCGTTAAAACTAAGCCCCCCTTCTAAAACCTTACACTTTTCCAACCGACAATAATCGGCTTTAGATTGCGAAGAATCTAAGAATAAAGAAAATGTAAAAATGTATTATTCATCCGTGTGTTACTGTAAAATAATACATGTGTATGTAGTTTAAATACGTTTTTCCAATTTCAACAAAATTTGCTAACTTTCTCAATGTCTTTTAGCAAAAAATCTTGCATTTAAAATGATTTTTCCCATTGTTCAAAAATGGTAGAAAACAGTAAAGAAAAACTCATTACAAAACTTAAATTTCTTTTTGTTTCAAATCGAAATTTCTAGTGGTAGCAAAAGTTCTGTCTTTCTAAACTCAATGTACCGATTCTGGAAATCTCCTGTCTTATAGCGAAGCAGAGGGTCTTCCTAAAAGCCCCGGGTTGACCGCAGGCGTAGTAAATAGTAAACAAGTCAAAGCAACAAGGGGAAACCTCAACCCCTGAAGGTTGTCCATTATTGGGATGGCAGCTAATAAATAACATGTGAGGGGGTCCTAGATGCAGTGTCAATTCCTTTTCTGATTGGATGTTTGCCTGTCAATCATGTGAGCTTAGCACATGCCTTCTCGCCGTGTCAAAAAAGGATCTCGAGTGAAGCGGTGGGCAACCTTCAAATTCGATCTCTATCCAGCAGCACCTTAAGGTCGTGCCCTTTGGTAGTAAGCCCTAGCATTGTTTTTATCTAAATAGCAGATTATCCATGAATTTGCTTATCTGCAGTTACCACGCCACCCTATTCTGTAGATAGTTGGGAGTTTACTGTGCAAAGTCTATTGAGCTGAAATAAAAAAGTACTTTTTGCATTCCACATTTCGTATGCTTTTACTGAATATCATGCACATGAGAATTGCTCAAATGGAGCCATACTTTGTTAACAAGTTTCAAAAGTATCTCAAACCCTTAAATTCAATGGCTAACTATCAGGGTTTAAGTTATCTTCAATAGTTCTTTAGCATAAAAGCTAAAATTGTGGGAAAAGTTTTAGCAAAATGCTAAAGTGTTACATATTCGCATATCTTTCTAAATGTCTCAGTGTTTCCATCTCCAGTTCAAAATAAAATTCTTATTTCATCTCTATGGCATACTTAAAGAAATAAGTACAGCAGCTATTTTTTTTAACGTAAAATTAAAAAAAACTACATATTTGGGTTTTAGAACCTTGCACTCTCTTCCTCCTAATAATGCAGTTATTGAGAGTTATTTACTATCTATGCTATTGAGAAGTACATAATGCCGGAAGACAAAGTGTTGGTGACTTCATAGTAATTTTAAAATCTTAGCTTAAGATTTTAAAAAGATTAAGTTGACTATCGTCATGCTGCTTCCTCTCTTGGATTATACATTTTTTCTCTCTCTCTCTCTTTTTTTTAAATAATTTCTTTTTTGTTTGAGCAAAAAAGCGAAAATGCTTTACTTTGTTTGCGCAATTGAGATAGTGTTTTCGCATTTTGCGAAAAATGCGACCGTAGCGGAAACCCTGCTAACTATGTTATAATTCCTAAGTGTGTTGAAAATTTAAGATTTCAAATAAATTCAGAAATTAAACTTGCTTTTATATTTTGTGATGTTAATGTTGAATTGAATTTAATTTAATTTTCAGAAAATTATTGTCTTGTGATCGCAATCCACCCATTGATGATTTAATTAATTCTGGTATTCTTCCTGTATTAGTACAATGTTTGAAGCAACATGACAAGTAAGTGCTTATTCAAAATGATCTAAAATAAGCAATGCAAATTTTTTAATGCAATAAAATAGAATTGTGGTGAGGATGCCATTACTGTGTTAGCTGTAAGTTGTCAAATATTATTATATAAAACTTATTTTTTAAATCACATGTCCAATAGAAGTAGTTCTCAATCGTTGATATGATTATCCCTTGTGGCACGCTAAAGTCTGTATGGTGTATGTGGTTCTTTAACAAAAAGACATATGAAATTATATTGTTAATGCTAGAATTAAGCAACAGCAAAGTTCAAGCAATATAGTGTGATCCTACATTAAAACAAAAGCTATTCCAACACTTAGTTACTTAACTTTTGGACTGGTGTTGAGAAAGAACACAAACTAACAGTCATTGCTGTGAACCTTCTGCAGGGATTTATGTTGTGCAAAATAGTGTTTACTTGCTTAACTTAACTGAATTGCTAGCATAGAAGCAAGCTTATTGTTGAGGATGATTTACAGCTGAATTTGTGTGTGTGATCAAGCACAAACCAAATTATGAAAAATTTGTAAACAAAAATAATCTTGGTGTTCCTACTAATTATCATAGTAATACAAATACAAAAGTGACGACCAGCAACAGGCTCTGGGCCCAGCTAGACTGGTCCTAGTCAATTTACAATCCCCAGTGAAAATCAATGGCCCTCTTAAAACTATTGCTCATTACCACCTCTTCTGGTAAGCTGTTCCAAGGTTCGACTACCCTGCTAAAATAATTTTAGCAGGGGCCTGAGATTAAGCCTATTAAATTTGCCTGAGATTTAAATAGCTTAAAACAATGACCCCTTGTCCTGTTTTCAGTGCTAAACTTTAGCCCCATAACACCTTTCATTTTAATAAATTTAAACAACTGAATCATGGCCTCTCAGTCTCTTTGCTCAAGACTGTACATTTTTAGCATTCTAAGCCTGGAATCGTCGTCTAAATGAGAGAGTCCATTTATTAGCCTTGTAGCCCGCCTTTGAACCCTTTCCAATACATTAATATCATTCTTAAGATAAGGAGACCAAAATTGAACAGCATACTCCAAATGAGGTCTTACCAAACTTCTATATAAGGGCAGAAGAACTTCTTTAGAATTGTTTGTCTGCCTGACTAATGACTGAACCTTGCAAATAATCACTTGTACACTTATTTCCATGTCCTAAATGTAGCACTTGACATTTCCCAACATTAACAGCCATACCCCATTTATCAGCCCACTCCGTAATATGATCTAGATCCTCCTGCAGCTGTTTTGCTTGTTCTTCATTTTCTACAGTCCCCATAACTTTGACATCATCAGCAAAACAATTCATGTTCCCAGAAATATTTTTGTGAATATCGTTCATAAAAACAAAGAACAAAACAGGCCCTAACACTGATCCTTGAGGAACCCTGCTTAAAACTTCACTCCAATTAGAATAATTTCCCCTTACAACTACCTTTTGTTTCCTTCCGGTCAGCCAGTTTTTTACCCAAATGAAAGTTTTCCCTAATGCCATCCAAAGGAGGGGGGGGGGGGGAGAGGATAAAAATATAAATTTTATAAAATAATTAATTGGAAGGTTTTTTAAAAAAGTTAAATAAGCATAAGTTTATAACAAGTTTAACTTAACAAAGCTTATGACTTGAATTAAAGCAATTTCTAATTTTTGCCTTTTTTTTAAAGCCCTTCGTTACAGTTTGAAGCAGCTTGGGCTTTGACAAACATAGCATCTGGGACATCACAGCAAACCACAGCTGTTGTAAATACTGGTATTTTAAATATTTATGTATTAATCCTTTGTTACAGTTTATTGAGAAGGAATTTCATTTTTTAAACTCCTTTTATTTTGTCTCATTTAGGTGCAGTTCCGCTTTTTTTAGAGTTGTTGAAATCACCTCATCAAAATGTCTGTGAGCAGGCTGTTTGGGCCTTAGGTAACATAATTGGTAAGCTTTAAAGCACTTTCTCTGTTCCATAAGTTTTCTCAATGTGTTATAAGTTTTAACTTTTTATTCATAAACATTTTAGGGGATAATTTTTATTGTATTGTATAGTTTGTATTACCAAAATATAATCAACAAATTATTTGTTACTTTTTCAAAGACATTCTCATCAGCGTAGGAAATAAATCGGTATCGCATCACAGTTTGCGGTTCAAAACGTATAAAATGCAATTCAATATCATAAATTGCATCGCAAATTTTGCGATGCAAAAAAAAATTACTGATTATTTTTTAATTGCAAAGTTTAACATTATTTTTCACCTAGAAATTATATTTTTTGTTTATTGTGCCCGTACAAGCATCGGTTCATTCTCCCCTCCCCCCTTTTCCCAGCCAAACATGAATGATCTTTGTCAGAAGACTATGGCGCCCAGCGTATGCGAGTTAGTTTTCATGGAATGAGAAACTGCTGAATCATCCAGTTTGGAGGGAGGTCTGATCGCAAAGGAGCGCCCAAGGTCACTCACTGTAGAACAAGATTAGAGCGTGTGCATAGTTGCTTTGCTCCTCTCATATCATGTGACCTTTCCGCTCTTTCTCTCGCCTCTCCCTTCCAGTAGAGTGCTTGCTAGATTATTCATTAACATGCTTTTCGTAGTAGCAGAGTGAGATCTGTGTTTTTTGATCAGCACATAGCATTTTTATGATCTGTGTTCATTAGAAAATAATGTGTACTGGCACATATACTTGATGGTTTTAGATAATTTTTTGAATCTGATTTTTTAAAATCAGTATATGCATATCTTAAACCTTATTTGTGTTCTTGTCAAAAGTGTAATTTAGCAGATGTCAGGGATGAGAGGTTTCCTGCTTTTTCTGTTGTTCTTCTTAAACCTTTCTTCCTTTTCCTCCTTTTTTTTTTTTTTTTGCCTCTTTCAGGTCTTATTTTTCTCAAAAATCGGAAAAAAATATGATTTTTAAAATTTTTTTGATCCCCTATTTCTTATTCTTTCTATTTTCCCCCTTGAATTTTCATTCTCCGAAATATCTGCCAAAAACGTATGTTTTGGAATCATGCCAATGACGTCTAAACACGTGCCGCACAGAAAGTTGCATGCCTCACTTGAGAGTTCAATCTTTTTGCATCCTGCAAATATTTCAATTACTTTTAATATTGGGTGGTTTTTTACTGTTTGCTACCTTATATCTGCTTATTTTAATCATCATTTCTATAATATTTTTATTACCTTAATTTATTTTAGAAAAAATGCAAAAGTTAATCAAAAAATGACTTTTGCACCCACAGTCTTGAATTTTATTGAAACTTGACATGGTTACTTTTTTTGTGTATTTAAGAAAGTGTAAAAAATATTTATGGTGAATCTCAAATGGTTTAGGCTTTACAGCCTGTTAAAAGTTTTGAGATTTCATGATTAAATGAGGCAGCTTCAAGTTGTTTTTTTGATTGCAAAATTGTATTAGGAAGTTTTAAAAACAAATTTTGAGTTCCAATGCAAGGAAAAAGATAATAAATCATTTATATGCATACATATTTATTTTCAATTCTTACTATGAAAAGTATGTTCTACCACATAAAAAAAATTTTAGATTTTTCTCTATTGTAAATTTTTACTTTACAAACTATTACTAATTACTAATTTTAAAATTTATGTTCTCACTCGTTTAACACTATAAACTCAAATGTTTTTAATGAAAAAAATGTATTTTTCTCTAAAGAATATGAAAAGTTGACAATATTGTGTGATGCAGCCAAGATTGACCCGACTCCCCCAACCCTTTGTTCAAGGACTCAGGGGTTATAAATTGTTGCCTCTTTTTCAAAGTTAAGATTTATCTAGGAATAAATACTCTTGTGAGAAATGGTACAATGCAGCAAATTGTACAAAATTATTGCATACACTTAATTAAATACGTATTACCTTTAAAAGTGGTAAATTAGCCATTTTTTATTGAATTTTTGAATATTATGGCTTCCAGGTTCTGTTTTGATTTACTTTTTGATATCATTTTCACGAAATTTTTTTGAATATCATCCCTTTTACGAAATTTTTTTTTAATTTCCTCCTTTTTCTCCCTGACCACTCTCATCCCTGAATTGTCCTAAAACTGCTCCGCAGTAACAGAATTTTAGGAGCAACGCTGCTCATCAAATTCCGAAAAAGTTTTTTTCTGCAACAGAAGCCCCATTTGAAAAGCTGTTATTCTTAGTTGCTGATGGTGCTGCTGTAATAGAAGGATGCAAAACTGAGTAAGTACCAGAATTGTGAATGAACATCCTGATGTCATAAAAATTAACTGTATAGTGCAGTCTAAGGTACATAAGAATGTTGAAGACTTGCTTTTTAAAGTGTATAAATTCTATCAGAACAGTTTTCTGAACAGAGAACAGCTTAAGGACACTTGTATATCTCTGGGAGTTTAACAATTGGTTCTCACCAGAGTTGGTGGAACTTGTTGAGTCCCTCATATAAATACTACTCTCAATAGTTTTTGAGAAATATGTGCTGAGGGTAAATTTGCTCTTTAAGATCCGAAACTGATGCAGTTGTTGTATTCCTTGCTCCCTTTAAGTTGCTGACTACACCTTCATTAATTCATGCAGCATTAAAACTTAGTGAAGCTGTATGTTGTCTGCAAAATGTCAATAACACTTCAAAATCTCAACACAACATTATTTCACTCTTATGCATGTGCAGATGTAGTTTGGGTTTCTTCTAAGTTCTAGACAAAAAAGCAGAAGAAAAAAACTTGGAAATAATTAAACACAAAATAAGTAAGTTGAAATTCCCTTAGAAGAAGAAAAAAGACATTCACACGTCAATGATAAAAATTCCTATTTCCAACATTTCATTCGCATTATCATTTAACAACTTAAAAGAATCATTTATTGATATTCATGGAAGTTGATTTCAGTAAGTAAAATTCTGTCGTTGAGTGAATGGCCATTGAAGCAGGCATTGGAGATTCTGAAATTGAAGGTATGTTACGGAATTTTGAGGATATATAAATATCTGAAGTCCTGCTTGAATGGAAAATAATAAGAAAGGCGAACTTACAAAATGATGTTTCAAAAACCTTACCTGAAGGGACATTAATTGGGCATTTTCTTTTTCTTTAGGCTGTAACCAATGTACTGAGTATTCCAATGTATTAACTTTTTTTCATTAAATGATTCTTAATTTATATTTTTCTATACAAAAATGTAGTTTTTTTAGTTTTTTTTGTTAACTTGAATTATAAATTTTTAGTGTGATAGGGACATGTAAACGAATGAGTGATAGTTTGTTTGGACCAGTTACTGGTCTCATGGAGCAATTGCCACGTTTTCTTAATTTCTACCAGTGCTGCAATATTATGAAATAAGCTAAAGTTCATTTGTAACAGGGATGTGCCAACTGCAGCAATCGTCGATCCTGATCAAAACTTACAAAAGACCGCTAAATGTACTTTTCTGCTCTAAAAGCGAGCATACGATTCCATCCGCTTTGGAAAAACTTGATTGTATTTATTAACTATGTAATTCTGCCACTTGGACATCAATAATTTTGTATTGACCATTATTTTCAACCGTTCTTATCTTTTATTTGCCATGGAAAAGGACTTGCAAGTTCATCTTCTTGCCACGCCCTCTTGAAAATGTCAATCCAGTTGCATCCAAGTTTATTTAAGCCAATGCCATCTGTAAAAATTAATACTGTTTACCAGTTTTTATCTTGGGTTTCTTAAGATTTTAGGACAGAAGATCTCTAATTTTGGTTGGAGAACATTTCAAGTTTCTCAAATTCAGGCTTTTTTTTTTTCATTTTTTAAGTCATTCTTAAAATTTTGGCAATCATGTCAATTATTTGAATTATCTGGTTCAAAAAATGTTTGAGTTATGAATTATTTTTAATTTAATTTTTTTTCGCATGTATTTTAAAATTCCTTTTCTTATGACATCATTTCTCAAAATCAATTTTATATCATTGTAATATCATTATTATTTTTATGATTACATATGTAACAGTTAAAAATAAGGTTTTAATGTTGCCTTTGCTTGATCTTCAGATGTGTTAATCAAGTAGTTCAGTATATAACATATATGCCTATATATAAGGTCAAATAAGTAACTTATTCATACCAAAGAACAATACAGTTGGCGCTGCTTAATGTGATCACGGTTAATGTTATCATTTGCTTAATGTTATCAGAATCACGAAGTCCTGAAACACTTGTATGTTAACACACGTTAAAAAAGTCAGATATTGTAATCAGCGTCTTCGTTTATTGTTATCACTTTTTCATAAACTTTCAATTTTTTCCTCATTTTTGTTCCTCAATTAACAGAAATACATAGGCAAACCCTGACGAGACTAACTTTCTGTGTAGCAATTTTGTGGTTTTCAATAGTAGTTCAAAATTTTTTTAGAAATGAAGCTACAGAAAGTTCGCCCCCCAGTGACCAAAGACTCCCCCTAAGAAAACTTTCTTTTGCAACTAAAAAAATTAAGTCGCTGGACATGTTGCAGGCATTGATATAGGATCTCCATTGTTGCCATTACTTTGTAAACTATTAAAGAATTGTGTCGAGATTGAAAAAGAAACGAAATTAAATTTAAACAAGCAAAACCATGCTGGAAAAGATAGAAAAGCTGAATGTGCTTTGAAACTGGTTTACGAATGTTAGGGAAAACGCGATCATATTTAACTTCACCCATTACTATATGATTAAAAATTGCATAATTTAGCTTTAACTTTTTATAATTCAGATATTTCCACTCTGTTAATTTAATAATTTATAATTTAAAACTGCGTTCAGTTGAGTCATTGTGATTTTAATTTGAGGTTGCCAAAATAAATGCATCTTAATTTGAAAAAAAATCATTATTTTGTGTCTCCTGGATTCTTTTCGGTTATTGTTATCAGTCGGTTATTGTTATCAAATTCTATTTTTCCCAAAGTGATCACATTAAGTGGCGCCTACTGTATATAGATAATAAGTAGCTCTTTAAAATTCACTTGTAACTTGTTAAGGTTACAAGTGAATTTTTTAATTTAACTGTATTTTCAGCCTTTTTGAATATGTTTTTGAGCTTGATATGTATGTCTTATGCATAATGTTTCATTTTTTTTTCGCTCCACACGGGAGTAAAAAAAAAACGAAATTTTTTTTTTGCGAGTTGCTATAGCGTGGAAAAGTTGCAATTGGTAAGGACTTAAAAAACAAAAAAATTTTTTTTTTAAAAATCGCATATCTTCCAATCTGGCAACGAGCCTGAAAATTTGGAAAAATTGAAAGTTTTATGTTTTTTACGGATTTTTATAAAAATGTTGTGTCAATGTTTTTTTTAATGTTCTAAAATAGGGCGGTCATTCCAAACTCGTCAGCTTGCAAGATCGAGATTCTCGTTCACGTAATCGGTTGTGACGAAGAAATGCCGCAAAGTAGTATTCTAATCTACTCGAACCTAGCCGCAAGCTAAATTCAAATAGATTAAAATGCTACTTTGTGACATTTCTACATCACAACCGATCACGTGAGCGAGAATCTCAATCTCTCAAGTTGACAAGCTTGGAATGACCGCCCAGATACGTTGCGATCGGTGAAGCCTACAGAAATTTAAAACAAATATTAAAATTTATTATTACCTTCAAGTCCCCCCCTGTCCTACAATACAAGAATAAGCCTGAAAAATTGAAAAAAAATGGAGAATTTCATCTTTTCTAAAAAATTAAAAAAAAAAAACTTATATATTTTTTCTTTTTTTTCAGTACTATAAAAAACTTTTAAAAAGCACTATATTGCACATAAACATTGATTTATTTATCGATTTTGACGGTCCTGCAGAAGTCCCATTCTTTACAGCAATAATCCATTTTCAGATAATAGAAGACGATAAAATATTTAGCAAAATTTCTACCACCCAGTACACAAGTCTTATCTTTTAAAAAGTTTATTGTTGAACCTAATTTATAATCTTTTTGGAAACCATGGGTATAAATTGATCTCATTTAGTTAGCTCATTTTATTAGCAAACTTAAAGCAAAGCCTCCATCTTTCGATGGCTTGCGTAATGGCAGGGGAATAATTTTACATCCAAGTCTGGTGTAGTACCTGTTTTGATAAAATATTTACTGTCTTTCTTAGTAATTTTTCAAAGAAAAACAAACTTGTCACTTTGTCATGCTCCAAGCAATAATCTCTGTGTAATCAATGACTTCGATATTTAGTGACAGACTAGCAAAGTTTCTGATGTTTTTGCCTGTAGAGACAGGCACTCTGGCTTTTGAAACCTTTTGAAATCTCTAGTTCTCATATGTGCCCCCTTTCATCAAAAAACCATGGCTATCAATAAGTTTTCGGGATGAGCAAAGAAAGTTTCTTTCAACAACAGGATATAACAACTTGCTTTCAGGTTCTCAGGCAAATTGTTTTGTAAACATGAATGGGACTGTTCATGAAGTTTTTGCAGTTCTTTATTTCAAACTAGACTGGCATGTAACATTTCAAGATAAAAATAATAATGTGTGTGATGGAATTGTTACATTTACTTTAAGTCTATTTGCACTAGTGATCCACCTGGAATGTGAGACTGGGCCGGTGTTTAAGATTTGATCAATCATTTGGACAGTTGCAAGACTTTATTGCTTAACTATTCCAAAATATACCTTTGATCCTTACTCAAGCATTTTCTGTATAATTCTGTAATTGTACCTTGTACAGTCAATTACTCTGAAATTTATTATTGGCAGTTTTTCTTAACCTCTGAGACATTCTAGTATTGGTCCAGAAAAAAAAATTGAACTGGTTTCACTATTAATGCTGGAAAAAAAGACTAAAAAATAATTTGATGAAATGAAATCAACAAATGGCTTATTGCAATGTTCGTCCGACATAAATTATGAATCGACTTATCGTACCAACTTTCCACCTGGTATAAATTTTAGTACCATCATAACCTATTTTGCCTAAGTAGTCCAGTGAAATTTTTTGTTCATTTAGATATGAAACAATGCTATTCACTAATGTCTTTGGCTGATCCAGAGTTTGGAGAAGATACGTGGCTTTGCTTAAAGTTAAATTTGATTAAAGGAGGCACATATGAGAACTAGGGATTTTAAAAGCCAGAGATTCTGATATTTTCACCCATAGAAAAAGAAACTTTGTCATTCCATTACTAAATTTTGAAGCCGCTGTTTTACACAAAGATTATTGGTTGGAGCATAACAAGTTCATCTTTTCCACCTTTTCTTTGAAAAGTTACTAACGAAGACCTTAAAATTTTATTAAAACAGGTATTACACCAGAAAAAATATTTCCTTGGGATACACAAGCCATCGAAGGGTGCACAAAGTAAGTGATGAAGATTTCGCTTAAAGCATGAATTTAAATTATGATATGGCTACATAAGAGCAACGTTGAAATCCAGATAAGTTATGTCTGAGTTCTCCAAAAATTCTGAATTATTAGATTCAACAAGTCACACTTAAAACAATAAGACTTGTGTACGAGATGGTAGAAATTTTGCTAAATACAGGGATGAAAGTCTTCGGCGATTTTCCCCTTTTTGTATTTTTTTCATTTCCCGGCTGCCGAGCATTTTCAAGCGATCGATCGCGATCACATCCTTCCCGTTAGGATTTTTGCTGACTCACGTGTTCTTTCTAAGGTAGAAAGAAGAAAGAAACTTCGTTTTGTGGGTGGGGAGAGAAAAAGGCTCGAGAATGACTTAGAAAGCGTCATCGTTTATGCATATGAAATCTGATTGCATCTGCTTCCATAACACTCGCTCATTTTCATCTACTATGCCATCTTATCATTTAAATCTTTATAACTTTTGTAGAGTATTATTTTCAACCCTTCTTGTATGTATTCTATTTTTTGCTGAAGACTTGTACACTCATTGTTTTGCCATGCCCATTTCACAGCCCCTTTCTAGCAATCGCGCAAATACCCCCTCAACCTCCCTTCTGTCCCGACCTTCCATCAGGATTCTTGCTGAGGCACACTTTCTACAGAGAAGTAGAAAGAGTAGAAAGAAGTAAGGAACATTTTGTTGTTGGTGAAGAAGGTGAAATAGGAGTAGAGGGGGAAATGTTGGAGAGTGATGGTGGGTGCAATCGTTAGATGTAGCTTTTGAAATCTGATTGCATCCGCTTCTGTAACACTCTCTCATTTTTATCTGCTGTGCTACTCTACTGCTTAGACATTAATACTTGTTTGTTGACTAATACTTTCAACCCTTATACTTTTTTTTTTTAATGAAAACTGCCACGCCCATTCAAAAATGTTTATCCTATTCCATCAGAGTTAATTTAAGCCACATCAATCTTCAAATCTAGTTTTAATGCTTATCAGGCTTACCAAAGATATAGCTCTTGAAAATCTTAATAAAGTCAAAATTATTTTAATTATACTGTACTATTTTACTATGACAGACATGTTAATATAGGAAATTAAAGATGCTTATATTCTCAAATCATGACAAAGTGTTTAAAACTTTTTCATCAATTTAAAAATAATCATTTTTATGCTAGTGCTGAAAATGACCATCAAAGCTCAAACGTATTAGGTTGGGTTTAGTTTTTAATGATTTTTATAGATATACCCTGTTGCTCCACAAAATTTCAAAATCCTCCACAAATTGTTTCTGCAAGGTTAACCACACTGATAACAGAGCCCAATTTCCCAATAGGCAGAGTAGGCAGCTGCCTAAGGCAGCAAAATTTTCAGGGGCGGCAAATTTTGCTTTAACCACACGTTTTAAATGATTTTTTTTAGTCTTGAAGTAATTGATGATGATTGATTACTTTCTTGAAGCAATGATTACTTTCACACATTTTAGGAATTTTAATGTTTTTCAGTCATGGTAATTGATCAGCGTAAAATAGTAAGTAAATACGAAAAGTGGGTGTCGATTTCAGAAAGTGTCGATTTCAGAAAGTGTCGTTGCGTTTATCCAGAAGTCCCATGAGGATTGGAGTTTGATTTAAGATTTTTAGTGCTGTACTAAAGTTTATTCAGTAGTACTGGCTTTTTGAATGATTGACGTTTATTTTCTTTTTTACTTTATATTATTTAAAAACTTCTTTCTGTTAATATTAAGTCTCGGAGGAAAATTAAAATGAGTGACAAGCAAGAAAGGCTGAATGAATTTAAATAAAGGAAACATGCTAAATTAAAAACCAAAGAACAAAAAGAATCTTAAAAAAAATGTTTTTAACCGTGATATTTATATATATATATATATTCAAATACGCAGTTTTCAAATGCGGAAACTTCGGACATTTTGCAAAGTAATCCAGTTACATTTATTAATGAAATACCATTAAACAGTGAGGAGTAGTAAAAACACAAGTGAGTGAACGTTATAACAGAGGAAATTATTTAAATCATTGATTCGTAGATGGGGGGAAAAAAAAAGCAGGATAAAGATGCTGTTATTAATAAAGATAATACCTGATGAAATGGTTAACACGCGAGATATTAAAGTTCAGTGCTTATCAAAGATTCAGCTATATAGCTATTGTATAAGTGAGCTAGAGTTTCGATTTCAAAACAGTTTTGGGGTCATTCCATGTCAGTTCAACCACACCCCAACACCCACCATCTCAGATTCCAATGAAACTTTGTATACTTCTACTTTTCACAGTCCTAAGTAACCTCATAAAGTATTTCTTCTCTATTAAAAATAGTTTTTATTTTTTTGGCCCTTCAAAGTTTTGCGATTTTGCGTTAGTTGTCATTTACAGTTCTCTGAGAATGAACAGCAGCTGTTTGCAAAAAAAATTATTTCTCAATAACTAAAGATAAAAAAATTTTGAAAATTTTTATATTAAATATTAAGATTTCAAGTATTTCAGAAAAAAATATGTCAAAAATCTAAATTTATATTATGCAATTAAAAAAAATTAACAAGCTGAAAAATTTTAAATTTTTTCAATAAAAAAATGATAGTCAAAATTTTAAAATTTTGGCATGAGGGTCTAAATTAAAATAATTTATATATATTTTTAATGATCATTAACATGTGTGCTAACATATAAAATGAAAATCTTTAGGAGACTTTGAGGAATTCTGGCCCCCCTGCCCCTTATTTTGATTAATGAAAAAAAGTTGATCGCAATATTACAAGCTAAGTTAATAATTGCATTAAAGAAAATTTAAATATTGAAATACATTGGTGTTTGAACTTAAATGTAAACATTTAAATACTCAAGATTTTTTCGAATTGTAAATAATTAATTAAATTAATTAATAATTAACAATAAAAATAAAATATCGCAAAATTCGAAATTTTCCTACAACAATTTATGCATACTAAAAATTATTGTTAAACGGCAATATAGAAATTAAAACTTTTTATCTAATTCTAATTTATAACTTGGCAGTTTATACAAAGTATTAAAAATCCTACAAATACCAGCTCAGAGCTTTTAAATTGATTTATTAATCGAATGCAATATCAAACTGAAACTTGGATTTGGTTTAACATAGCAATTTATTGGGTATGAGTTTAAAATGGTTACACTTCACTAGTAATTTTTTTAGATGTTTTGTTTTCTTTTTAATATATTTGCCTGTCACCTCCCTAACTTTGGTTGCTTTACTAGCCCCCAAAAAGGAACAGCTGGTATTAGATGACAGCTGATCAGCAAGCTGTATGGTTTACGTTTATAGTTAGTTGTTTATATTATGACTGTGAGATTGGTAACTACTTTTTATTTAAAATACACTTTCTTTTTCTTGATCCCTCTTTCAACTGCTGCCTTAGTTTTTTCAAGGGCAGTATGTTCTTTTAAGCCACTTTTTATTTTCTACAAATGATTTATAAACATTATGTATAATTCCAGTTTAAATACAGTGAAACTTCAGTAACTGCACACACTGATAATCCAGGTAACTCTACATTTATTTTTCTTAGGGTCTGCCCAATGCTAACTTCAATGGTTGAAAAGCTTTCTAGCTTGACACACATTTTGCTAGAACTCCTATAAGTCAACACCGAATTGTTATTCTAGTTCAATTCATTCTTTCATATTAACCTTTTCTAAAAATTTTAGAAAAGTTCTTTCTGAGAATTCTATCTTTTATCCAGGGGAGTCAGCAACCACTCTGTGCTGTTGGTGCAATTCTGATAGGGTAGGCTAAAATGTACTCCATGGGAGGCCTGTAGAGAAAGAAGGCACCATTACTTGTTTTCTAAACAAGTGTGAGCAGGACTTGTTTTTTTAGCAGACCTGACTAACAAGAAGCTTTTATCTCTTTTCAACAATTATGTATTTATTCCTCACAAGATATTCAAATCTATTATTGTTTTTTAAAAGAAAGAAAACAAAAATAATAAAAAATTCATTTACTGGAATTAATTTTCATAATGTGAATGTTAAGCATTAATAAGCATAAGTGATAAAAAATTTTGGAACCCCAGTAAGTTGAGGAAAGGTTGCGAGTTATGTCATTAAGCTGGGGGGTGGGGGGCATCTGGACAAAAAAAATTTCCATGCAAATAATAATTTGTTTTCCAATTGTCATTAAAAAATATAAAAATCCATTGAATACGAGAGGTGCATAAATACTAATTTATTTCTTCATTTGCTTTGAGGGGAGGGGGAAAGGTAATTTACTTTATTTAGTCATATTATTACTTAACAATCAGGCCATTAATTTTTAAGGGGTGTTAAATGTAATTTCAAGAAATTAAAAGGATGAATTTGTCATTGTATAGCAGTAAAACTATAATGGAAAAGCAGTTCCACGATAACAATTTTTCTCAAACGTAAGGGGGGGGGAGGGTGGATCCTGAAAGTACTAGTAACTGCATGATTATGAATTAGTGTTAAGACTTTACTTTTGTTTTAACTTGTCTGGACTAAAATGCAGTAATCCATATGCAGATATTGTTGTCTGCAACTTTTGAATTTCATGATATCTTATTTTCAGAATGTCTATATTTAATATAATAATTGTAATAATTTTTAACTATTTCAAATAAAAAAATTGCTTGAATATTAAATTTATATGTTTGAGTTCAATATTTAACACACTTTATATTTAAATTTTTTAAATAATTGCTGGGAACTCTTGTTTCAAAGACATGGAAAAACTTTTCTCTATGATGCTTTCGTTGTTTCTAGGGGGGAGGAGGGGACAGAACCTCTAAAAGACCCATAACTTTTTTCATAGGAAAAGTTAAAGCACATACTCATGATCATTTTTTCTTTAAATCATGATTTTTAAAACTGACCCTGATGTTAAAAATTTAGAATTTCAACAATGGTTTTTTTGACCCAAAAAAAAAACAAAAAAAAAACAAAATGTTTAACTTTTTGATTTTTAAAAAATTCTTTGTATAAACTAAGATTATTATAATATTTTTTATAAAAATATTCAATGTCTTAAAATTTTTTATGAAAATTTTCAAGAAGGTAATATCATTAGTTGCTGAGAAAAATTTTTTTCCCCCATTAACAGCTCAGTTAGTGTCTTTGAAAATGACAAAAAAATGCAAAATCGAAAAATTTCAAAAGTCTATAAAATTAAAATACATTGAGATTGAAAAAAAAAAATCTAAGGGGTTGCTTTTAACCACAAAATAAGGAAGTATACCAAGTTTCATCAAAATCTAGATGGTAGGTGTTGAAATCCCATTTTTGTGGTTGATTTGACAAATTTTAAACTATTTCAAATAAAATAGAAGCTTAAGTATATTTTTTTATATTTGAGTTCCATATTCAACACATTATATTTGAATTTTTGTCATAATTGTTGACAATTCTGTTTTTAAGAATATGGAAGAAATTGTATGATGTTTTATGCTTTTTTTTCCAGAATGGGGGCAGGGGGGCAGAATCCCTTAAAGTCCCCTAATGTTTTTCATTGGATAAGTTAGAGTACATATTCATGATCATTTTTTAAAAAAATCATGATTTTTAAAGCTGACCCTTTTGTTGAAATTCAGTTTTTTGTCAACACCTTTTTTTGAAAAAAAAATTCAAAATTTTCAATTTTCTAATTTTTTAAAAAATTTTTGTGCAAATAAGATTATTGAAATATTTTTTATCAACATGTTCAAAGTCTTTCTATTTTGTGTAAAAATTTTCAAAAAGATTATAGCATTAGTTACCAAGAAATATTTTTTTCGTAAACAACAACATCTCAGTTTGAGTGTCTCAAAAATGACAAAAAATGTAAAATCGCCAAATTTCAAAAGGCTGTAAAATCAAAACGCGTTGATACTGAAAGGAAAAAAAAAATTAGGGGGTTGCTTGTAACCATAAAGGGATGAAGTATACCAAGTTTGATCAAATTCCGAGACGGTGGGTGTTAAAATCCCATTTTTGTGGTTGATTTGATGTGGAACGACCCTTTGATCAAATGAGCACTAATCCATGACTTAAAAAAAAATAACAGAATTAATTCAGAATGTAATCGTTTTTTTGCCTGCAATCAAAATGTCTTTTATCAAACAAGAACAAATAATGAAACAACAAAGAAATTTTTTTCTGAAAATCAAGATTCTGTCTTATGTGAAACATACCAACATGCTTAGCATTTGAGAAAAATCTCAGTTGCTCTTTATCTCCCCATTTTCTAACATTATATTTTCCCTTATAGGTCTAATTCCAGTCTATATCATTTTTCGTTAAAGGGAACATGTTTTATGAAACTATAGGGCCATGAAAAAATAATAACCATGCTCTATTAATTAATAATTGTATTGTAAATATTAATAAAATTGACCTTTTGTGAATTGCATAATAACTTGCCCAAGAGCAATACTTGAGCCATGAACGTTTGACAAAATTAAATAATATAAACATTAGGTGCATCAAACTAAAGTTTTTGGGAGGAGGAAAATTCTAATTTTACCAAATGATAAAACACGAACTTATACGTATATCATACATACAAACCTAACATCTAATGAGAAGGAACGTTAGGTATCATTAAAAAACAATTTTAAAAATAGAAAAAAATAAGAAAGAATATGTTGCAATAATATCTCCAAATTTTCCGAATCGTCAGCAAAATTTGCCGAATATGGAATTTTTTGGGGAGATCGCTATGTCAGCTCCCCCATCGGGGTGCCCCTGAATAGGAATGTCATCGTTTCTTCATAAGCTTGACAGTTTCAATTTTGGAAACACTCTTTTGGGAGTTTTTTCTTTTTTTAGGGGGAGGGGGCAGCATATTTCAAATCTGCCTAGGGGCGGCATGGAGCTAAATTCGACCCTGACTGATAATGTCATTTTGTAATTATGGTGTCCAATGATTCAGCTTGTATTAAGTGTCTAATTATATGGACGTTTTATAGCATTAGATGTCACATTATAAACTTTTAATTTCAACTGATTTGTCTGCTATGGGAAATTGAAAGTGGTAATTGAAATTGATATATCTGTTAAAATCTTGATAAATAAAATTACTAAAATGCAACCTTATTTTATTTATTCATTTGTTGGCATTTCTACTAGTAAAAAAAAATAATAAATTATCTATTGATATTTAAAAGACAGTATAGTATCAATATAATTTTGCGTAATGTAAAATACATACATTATATATATATATATATATATATATATATATATATATTCAAATTTTAGGTCTCATAATTTTTCTTCTTTTTTGATTTTTGGCTGTTTTTATCCCCTGTAAATATTTTACAATCTTCTATTATCTGAAAATACCTAATTACTGTAAAGAATGGGACTTCCGCATTTTTTTTTGTTTTTTAAGCTGTCGCCAATCGCAACTTTTCCATGCTATAGCAACTCGCAAAAATTATTTTCACAAAGGGTTTATTGAAAGAACAAATCTGAAAGCAAAATAACGCATATTTCGGTGTATAAAACCGATAGTTTTTGGAACTTTTTTAAAGTCAAATTAGAGGGATCAGCTTATACAAAAGCTGCTAATTTTGCAAAGAAGAAAAAATCGGCACTCTTGTGATGCTCCTGCAAGTGATAAGTAATTGCTACTGCCAAATAAATATAATGCTTGCTGTTTGTGTTCTGGGAAGAAATACAACAGCTGAAAATAAGTTTGGTTATAAATAATTTTGTTTGTTCATTTTATCACAGCTAATTAGCAGCGGTGTTGTTGTAAACTTTTCTGAAAAGGCGTTGCTAAGCACTTTTCTCCATGCTCTTGATTTAATAAACAATGATAATATATATCAGCAAAATGAACTTAGAAGTGCAAAGGGATAGTAAGGGTGGGGAAAAAATATGATCGCTTCAGATAGGGTTACCAACTTTGTGATTATCGCCACTTAGGGTCTGATGTTAAACCTTTATAATGACTTGATTAGAAAATATTCTCATCATTTTACCAGTTTGTCATTATTTGCGTTTTTAGGGGTGCTGTGCAATGTTTAACTGTTATTTTGGGAGAAAATTATATGGGTTTGATATTTCGTTGCTAACAAGGATGGTAAACAAATAAAATCTCTTTTTATTTTTGAAAAAATCACGGAATTTATAAGTTTTAAAAGAAATTCTGTGCTTTTTAAAAGTGCCTTGGGTCAAAAAGTTAAATGCTGAACCCTTGTCTAAATTTTATTTGTTATTATTTTTTTTTTTTTTTTGTTACAAATATTTTAAATACTGTACATAAATATTTCTAGTATAACTTAACATAATGTAAAATGGTAGATAAATATTGATACTTGAGAGCGATGCCGCCCTTCCGGCTAAATACTAGAAAAATACCCCGGAAATATATTTTCAACATTGAAAAGGAAAACACTCAACTTTAAGTTTGAATGATGCAGTTTGTGTCATTTCTAAATTCTAAAATTTCATTTTAACACTTTTTTTTTGCGAAATTATTTGACTTTTCACAAAATTAATTCATTTTTCACAAAATCATTTGATTTTTCACTAGAAACAGATCCTGTGGAAAATCCTGGACGGACCCCTGTTAATTTTTTGTTATGTCGGCATACATTTCTGCATGTGATATATATATAGTTGCTCCAAATTGATGCAAAATTTAAATATTGCTCCTGCAAGCTGCTCCAAACTTGCAATTTTATTGTTCCAGGCTGCTCCAAATTCACCGTTTTATTGCTCTAAGCTGCTCTAAACTCGCCATTTTCCTGCTTCCAAGATTGCTTCAAAAGCGAGTTTTGGTTCACACATCCCTGTTGTAATGCTACATTTTTGACTTATGTGGATGTTAAATTTCTGTAACTCCTTTTCACAGAGTAAATTTCTGATATTTGATGAAATAAAATACTAAATTGAATTTCTTATGTTTATGAAAACTTGCTAAGATTTAATCACTATATCTACTGTTTGATGTACATTTTATTTAGCTTAATTCCACTGTTTTCTGCAATTATTTTAACATGTTGATAGCAAATAGTCTGTAAGCATAACAAAAGATTTCAATTCTTTTTTAGGTGATGGACCAGAATTTCGAGATTATGTGATAAGGTTAGGTGTAGTTACTCCGCTGCTCTCATTTATTAAGCCAGAAATACCTCTGCAGTTTTTAAGAAATGTTACTTGGGTTATAGTAAACTTATGTCGAAATAAAGACCCTCCACCTCCTGTAGACACAATAAAAGATTTGCTTCCTGCTCTTTGCATTTTGATTCATCATACAGATGTAAATGTAAGATTTTGGTTTTGAATTTTTTTTCTCTTTTGTTTGTGTTTGAATTCATTGTTTATCATAAACTCTCACTTGGGCTCTGTGTAAAAAAAAAAAAAAATGAGGGAAAATATAAATGTAGATATTTATAATAATACAGATATTTTTAAAATTTTTCTCTTAGTTTTATACTTCTTACAAGTGACAGTACTAATAGTGTAACTTTTAAGTTTTTCCTGTTGATAGTAAGCAATAATTTCTCACTTTTTGCATTACTCCCGAAGAACTTTAGAATCTTTTCCTTTTACAAAAAAGGAAGTATTGTATTCGCGAAAAAAATTTCACTCAAAAATCGGCCTTAATTTCCATTTTTCTCACCCCCAAATGAATGTTGAGTTTTTTTCGACCGGACCACACATGGATATATGCCTAGGAAACTACAGACACCCGAAATATCCATTTTGACGACCCCCGAGTTAATTACAACGAATTTTCTCATGACGTCTATGTATGTGCGTATGTGTGTATGTATCTCGCATAACTCAAAAACGGTATGCTCTAGAAAGTTGAAATTTGGTACGTAGACTCCTAGTGCGGCCTAGTTGTGCACCTTCAATTTTAGTTGCATTCAGATGTACCTAAGGGGATCTTTTGCACCTTTTTGGGGGGAAATCATTATTAATTTCGATGTAAACTCAAGTGGTGTTATAATTTGTCGGACACTTGGCGATACATCGCCAGTCTTTTGGTCGCCAACTTGGCGACAAATTTTGCGATGCTTTTTTTTTTTTAAATTTGGTTTCAATATGGCCACTGTTGGTGATATTTAGAGAGCGTACAATTGAATCACGTTAAAATCGCCAATAATGAAGAAATGACATTAAATTGGAGTAAAAGGAAGTCATGTGATGCACACATCAGCTCGTTTAAGTCAATACTCCTGAAGTTTCTGTAAAATAGTTGTCAACTTTTCAATGCATTATTTAGACCAAGATAAGTGTAAAACTGTCTGCTAACTCAAATTATTTCTCAAATTTTCCAGACTTGCCAACTTTCCGGATTTTGCCCGGCAATGCCGGATTTTTACTGCATCTTCCAGGTTACCCAATTTTTGTGATTTTTATTTTTTTTACAGAATTCCACAATTTTTCCGTCGGTAATCATAAGAACGGGAACGGGTTCGCATTTTCTTCCGTTATGGGCAGTGACCTTCCTTTATCTACTGCGAGTCAGCAATTGGTTCACCCTTCTAATGATCATCGCTATTCAACATGACATCATAGATCACTCTGTGGCGGCGCCAAGCTCAACGCTGTTCCCCGTTGGCGGCCCTAAATCTTTCCGCTCAGCAGGATGGTTGAGATCTTTGGCATTGTGCCAAGTAACGTGTTCACGCACGCTTTCTACTTACTACTTGAATAGCTGCCAACTTGTATGATTTAACTGTACATTGTAAGATTTTCGGACGTTTTGTAAGATTGTACGGTCTTATGGTAGATTTGTACGATTTTTAGGTTTTTAGTTTCTGTGACGCGTTACACATCGAGCATGACACATTCTGTTTTGCTATTATCATGCGCAGCGATGTGTTATGAGAATTGCACGTGATGTTCAAAAGTTTGCTATTCATTTTTGTAGGACCAGACAGAGCTGCGTTTTTCTTTATCGGATAACAGCGTGGAGAACATTTTAATCTTTAAGAACTTACAGAAAAACTATTGTTTTGAATAAGTTTTTGATAGACAATTTTTGAAAGCTGCAAAGTCAGCAACTTTTCAAAGTTTTAGTTCAAAGAAATACAAGTTTATTTATTTACTTATTTTTAAATTTATTTTTTAAAATTAATTTATTTTAATTAATTTATTTTTTGCTTATAAAAGCACAGATCAAGTGTCGGTAAAGATTGAAAATATTATCATACTTTAAATTTTAATACTTTGCTTTACAATGGTCAAAAAAGCATAGAAATATAGCCACCGCATACATTGTAAGATTTTTTAAGTTGGCATGTTGGCAGCTATGTACTTGCTTACATTAGTTACTGCAAACTGCAGAATGCGTAGACAATGAATGTTTAGAATGCTTCGGAAAAGTTTTGAATTTTGGTGGAACTTGAAGATGTCTGGCAGAAAATATAATTCTATCTTTAACAAGTCTTACAGTGTTGATCACCCATTCATCATTGAATCAAGAAAAGGTCATCAGTTTGCATTTTGCTCTTTGTGCTGTTGCGATTTTTCCATAGCACATAAAGGAAAAGGAGATGTTATTTCTCATATCCACACAAAAGAACACCTGGAAAGTAAACAAAGTGTTGAAAATAATCAAACTTTAAATTTTTCCCGACCTAGTACCTCTTCCAATGTTGGTATCGAAGCTGAATGTCTGTTCACATCGGTTTTAATTGAACACAACATGCCATTAGGTTCTGCTGATCATGCAAGTTCACTCCTAAATTGAGTGTAAAACTTGTAGTGCTTCTGATAAGAGACATAATGAAGAGCCAGTTGAAAAATTAAATAAGAAGTTTGCACATGGCAAAAAATTTGTGGAAGTAAGTTATAGTACCAGTAAGAGACAGAATGAAGATCCAGCTGAAAAATTAAATAAGAAGTTTGCACATGGCAAAAAAAATGTGAAAGGAAGTGAAAGTACCGCTAATGTAACCATTCAATCAAAACAAACTCTTCTGACTCTCCCAAAATACGTTCCCCTGAAGAAAGAATCTTTATGTTTTTATCCGATGACTTGCACAGAGCTGTTTCCGCATTTTTATTATTCATTTTGCCAACATTTGACAAAACAAATGTATTATTTCAAAGTAGCAAGCCAATCACACAATTAGCTAGATCATTTCTCCTGAATCTTTTTAAAGATGTTTTATCCAAATTTGTGTTGCCATCCGTTATAAAAAATGCTGAAATGATTAAAGCTGTAAACTACTATGCTATGGAAAACCAAAGTCTTGATGAAGACATTTTCATTGGTAGAAGCACAGAAAAAATAGTTTCTGGTTTGGCTATATCAAAGAAGAATTTTTTTCGAGTGTTAAAGAATATTGTGTCATCATGTGATTTTACATCATTCAAAAATTTCCAATTGATGATGAAACATTTAAAAATGCTGAAGTATCAAACTTAAATGAAATTGAAACAGCATCATTTTCTAATATACTTTTTTTGTAGATAAGTTTCCATGTATCTTCTTAAAAGCAATTGATGCTTCTAACGAGGATGAAACTTTAGATGCACTTCAGGCTGAATTTTGTAATCTCCAGCTTGAAGACATTAAAAAACGATCATCGAGAAAAAGCAATTTAAAGTTTTTCTTTTGCATAAGAATGCATAGCGAGCATGACCTAAAACCACTCATAACTTTTTAAATGTTTGAAATAAAGTGATGAAACTTTTTCCCTGTGTTTTAAATAGTTTTTAGTTTTGAAATAAGCAATAACAATTTTTGTGATCGTTTGATCATTTTTGAGGTACTGTAACCCCTTAAAAGGTTGATTTCTTAGATAAGGAAGGGGGAGAGACTCAAGATCTCCAAAAAAAAAGTCGAAAAACACAATTGTAGGCCATATTTGAAGTTACTGGTAGTTCTGATTTCTTCTCTGCAAACTCTTGGAAATTTAATTCAAAAATGATTAGGGTGTCTTTAGTGGTGTAAAAATAGGGAGGGGGATTGGATTTAAAAAAAAAACGAAAAATGTAGTTTTAGAAACACTAATTTAGGCAATCTTTAGTAAATTTATGAGAGGTTTTCTGGTATTCTAATGTTAGCCAAAGTATTATAAACTCGATTTTAGGCTATGGTTTAGAAGACTTAGGGGAGAGGGTATTTGGGACTCTCTTGCGAAAAATGTTTATAACTGAAATCTTAAAACTATTAGTCTGTCATTGGTGATGTCAAGATTAGGGGGATGGGGGGCTCTCTTTAGGCAAAATTCTGAAACCGGAATCTTCATAATTAGCTCAATTTTAGACTATCTTAAGTGAACATAGGGGGTAGGGTTGGGGCATTTCCTCTCACCTCCCCCTCCCCCGAAATGTTTTTAAAGCTGATGTTTTCAGAATTCCGTTTCAGTCAAACTTTGAGGGATCTAAGAAGGAGTTTGAAGGCTTCCTTTCAATACATTTTTTAACTTTATAGCTGTCTTGGGTGACGAAAGGGGTAAGGGGTGTGGTCATCTCCTTTAAATATTTATGAAACAGCAGTCACAAAAGCACAAATTTAAATCATATTTAGTGAACTTAAGCAAAGAAGTTTGGGTGTTATCCCCAGAGAATTTCTCCACGTTGAAGTATTGAGATGCTATTTTGACTATCTTTAGGTAAGTTCAGAGTTGGGGAATTCAGGGGCTTCTCTCTCAAAACAGTTTTGAAATTGAAGTTTTGAAACATTTCGCTGTATTTGGCGATGTGGGAAGAGGGTATTTCTTTCAATAAAAATCTAAATGTAAAGCATAAACTTATACTCTCTTTGGTAAAGTTCGGAGGGGGGGGGAGGGAGCTGCCATCACACAAGTTCTAAGAACTATTTTTGGCTATCTTTGGATGCCTTAAAGGGGAAGCGAGTCAGAAGCTTCTTCCGAAAAGTTTCCGAAACTGAAGTCTTAAAACTTTTAGACTGTCATTGGCCATGCATATAGATAAGGGGGGTACTGTTCCTAGAAAAAAATAGAACCTAAAGCCTTAAAAACACAAATTTATGACAGTTGTGGCGAACTTAAGCCGAGTTCGTACTTCCTTATAAAACCTTAAGAAACCCTTAATTTCATCAAGCAAAATTAAGGTCTCTAAACAACCCTTAAAATGTCCTTAATTTTCTGAAAATTTCCTTAATATTTTAAAAACTGTATAAAGTTCGGTCCTCTTTTCCTGATTTTTTTTTTACCCTTCAAATCTTTATCCTCCACTATATCTGCCGAAAACGTATGTTTTGGTGACATGCCCAACGACGCCAAACACATGCTTCGCCGAAAACTGCTTGCCTTGTTTGAGATTTCAATCTTTTTGCATCCTGCAAATATTTCAATCTTTTTAAATGTTAGAAGGTTTTTTTACCATATGCTACTTTATACCTGGTTATTTTTTTTTTTTCATTATTTCAGTAATATTTTTATTTCTTAAATTTATTTTAGAAAAAATGCAAAAGACTATCGAAAAAATGTGGTTCAAATCTCAGCCTCTATTGTATTTGAACTTGTTTGGTTACTGTGTTTATGTACTTAAGGATGCTTTAAAAATATTTATAGTGAATATCTAATAGTTTAGGTTTAGCTTTACGGCTTGTAAAACTTTTTGGAATTTATGACTAAATGAAGCAACTTCAGCATATATTTTTTTTTAAATCCTGAAATAATATTATGAAGTGTTTTTTAAACCAAATTATTAGTTCCAATGCAAGGAAAAGGATAATGAACTTATATATATATATATATATATATATATATATATATTTATATATATATATATATATATATATATTTATATATATATATATAATTCTTGCTGTTAAAAGTATGTTCCATCACATAAGGGAAACTTAGACTTTTTATGCTGTAAATTTTTACTTTACAAACAAATCCAAAAATTTACTTCCTCATTTTAAATACCTTAAATTCAAATGTTTTTCTTTAAAAAATATTTTTCACTAAAAAAATCTAAAAAATATTTATATTATTGAGTGAGACAGCCAAGGTTGAACTCTGGCTCCATCAACCCCTTTATTTGAGGACTCAGGAGTTAGAAATTCCTTTCTTTCAAAATTTAAATTTATATAGAAATAAACAAACTTACGAGAAATAGTACACTATAACAAATTTGTTCAAAGTGGGATTTTAGTAACAATAACAGATCAAAAGCAATAATAACAAAACAATAGTTTAAATATCTTCAAGAAAAAAAAATTTTAGTTGTTTTCCTTCAATTTGCCTCTCACTCCAATCATGTATGCTAAAAAAATAATGCTTTAATATGCAACTAATTTTCCACAGCTATCCTCATTTTACTGATCTTTTTTATAACTGAAATTTGAGAAATAAATACTATGTTTTAAGAACAATATTTGCCATGTATTGTATTAATTACTACCTAATCATTTCAAGCATAATTAACTGGGAAAAACTTTCATATTATCTTTGAAACTGGTCAATTAGCTGATTTTGTTGAATTTTGGAATGTCATGGATGCTAAGGGCTATGATCTCATCCCCTTTTGTGCTTGATTTTCAGAATTTTTTTTTTTTTGGGGGGGGTAGGATTTTGTCCTTTTTGCTCTTTGATCATTCTCATCCCTGTGATGTGTCAAATTTTAAAATTTTATTCACTGATAATGGGACATCCCAGTCAATTGCGCCTATTCCTGTATTTTGGAAACAATGTTATGCATTTGTGCATGTGTATGTATAATATGTAACAAGTATTTTGCCCCTCCCCCCTGAAAAGCTGTAATCATTTTCCCGATGAGTCCTTTAAATGTTTGAGAGTCCTTAAAAAGTCCTTAATTTTTACTTTTAAAAATGAGTATGAACCCTGTTAAGGGAAGGGATTCAGGAGTTCTCTTCTGAAAATTTTTCAAGGCTGAGGTATTTATAACGCTTCTTTAGGAAAGATTTGAGTACAGTAAGAGGGATGTGATTCAGGGGCCCTCCCCTGGGTAAGGATTCATTAATTTTTTTTAAATAAATGGATATTGGGAAGTACCTCGTTAAAAATATTTTCATTGAAGCAGTTTTTATATTACTAATTTTACTACCTGTTATCTTCTAAAAGAATTCTTTTTCAAATGAAAATAGTAAGAGGAACTGTGCTCGTTCATTAGTTGCCCATACCCTTCCCCCACCTTTCCTTCTTTTCTGGTTTGTTCTCGTTACTTCAGACTGTTCCAATCAGAACTGATTTATGTTGTAAGTATGAAAATCTTATGCCCCAAGATTTATTTTATTGCGAGATATAGATTATTTTATTCGAGATAACAAGGTCAAAATCATAATAAAATAATATTCTGAAATTAGACATTATAGTTAAAAATAAGTGAAAATATGAATGAAAGTAAAAAAAAAAAGTTTTAATACAATAACAAAAAGTTAAATTTTAAAATGAGTCAAAAATGATAGAGGATAAAGGATAAAAAATAATGCAGTTGTGAAATAGCAAAATTAAGTGATTTACCATGACTAAAAGATTACCAAGTTGCAAAACGGCTTCAAATGAGTTTCAAACACCCCGGAACAAAAGAAGTTAGACAAAGGATTGCACCATTCCCTTTGTCTCTAAAACTGTTTTCCCATTCATCTCCCCTTTTTTAGAGGTGGAAAAGTCGAAAGATCCGACAAAAAGGGTGAGAAGAAAGGCAAAAAAAATTAGGTAGGTTTTTGGACTTCTCAGGGGGGTGAATTTTCTGACACCCCCGGGCTGTAGAATGAAAGTGATAGTAGATAAACTTTTCCAAATCATTCGTATTCGTCACTTTGAAAAGCGTTTCACATAACAAGGTTTTGATTAAAAACTCTTAGACATAAGAATGAAAAATAACAGACAAATACGCAAAATCAAGGTGGTGAAAATAATGTTTCGTCATACCAAGGTTTTCGAGAAATAAAAGTTCGAAATATCCAAGTTCGAGATATCAAGAGTATACTGTGTTGCCAAAGGAGAGTTCCTGAACTCCATCCATTCAAGAATGCATTCAAAAAACGAAAAATGGCATGAAAGATTTGTTTTTAAGGCTTCAATTTGAAACAATAATCCGGATATAATCGACAAAATCAAGGCATGTTGCGGTTAGAAATCTAGATAAATAAAAACACTTTTCGAGAAAATGTCAAACTCTCTGCAAACTTAAAATTTTTTCTTTGAACAGCATTCGTCTGCATTATCTTGGTCTTGCAATAGCAAAACTGTAGTTCTGAATCCGGAAATGAGTTAAGATCAGTGCTGTAGTTAGAAACATCATTGGAGGGGGGAAAAAAGCTGGTTTGTTTGTGTGTGTGTGAAACCAATTTACATTAAATTTGCACTATTTTTCCAACTAAAGCAATAGTTAAGATAATGTATTCAAGGATTATGGGATCAGAATTTGACTAAGGAAAGTAAATCATTCAAAAAAAAAATTTTTTTTTTGTCCATTGAGGGATCAAATATGAGATCTTTGACTTATTAAAATGTCGCTCTAATTAGTGCAGCTAATGAGTGCATCTCACGATGTTATACTGTTACACATAAACACAATGCTTAAGAAAAAAATATTGCGATTCACCATTGTAAAAGATGTTTTCTTTTCTAATTCTTTTGCAATAACTCAACTGTGGTTCTGAATCTTGCAGTTAGTTTATATTCATTGAAATTTAAATCAGAATTCTGCTGAGGGAAGTAAATCATTAAAACAATTCTTTTTACCCCATGGCAAATTGAAGACACCACCGCCGAATTGTTAGCATGACCCTATCTTTCACTGAGCTAATGGACTGGTAATTTGGGCTGCTATAAATTAAATCAGTGCTTAGTTTAAAAAATAGATATGTTTGAAAAAAGCAGCAAAAAGGTAAATTGGCTGTTCATTTTTTGGTAAAAGCAGAGGAAAATGTCTTTAAAATGATACCTTACCTGTGAAGTTTGGTGACATATTGAGCAAGTTATGGCATTCCTACAAAAAAAAAAAAAAAAAAAAAACCTTTGAGAAGCAATGTATATGATTATGCAAAATATCATTAAATGGTTTATGTAAGTTATTTTATTGCTGTGGGTACTCTGGTAGATGGAGCATTGATCTCTTGTCATATGAATATCTAGAGGTTGGAAATCTGACATCACCAAATACCCACAAAGTATCGTTTCAGTTCATTTGAGTAATTTAACAGCTGGTTAAAGTTCCATATATTTCTTCTGAGTTTTTCTTGCTGGCACATAATTGACGCTTCTTATTTAAGGGTTCATTGAGTGAGAAAACATTAAAAAAGTTAAATTCAAAGAATTTATTTGTTCTCATTTTTCTGCATTAAAAATTTCATAAATTTCAAGAAAACTCATTGCTCAGGAAAATGCGAGATTGGCCTTGCAGGGATCGTGCTAAGGATTTCGAATTGTTTGCCAGTAAATTAGCCAAATTTTTAAAGTGTTAGCCAAATTTCAAAAGTTTTAGTCAGACTAACTTTTACTCATTTTAATATATTTTTGTCTGCAGAAATATTTAATCAGAAAGTGAAGTATAATTTAATTTTTGAGGATAAGGGCAGGGGTATATCCAGGAATTTTTGTCCGTATTTAGAAATTTGGTGAGAAAAAAATGCAAATTAAGTAGTTTTCCACAAATTATATGTAATTTTTCAAAGAAAAAATGGCTAAAAACAACTTCAAGTGATATTTATCATTCTCTAATAAATTTGAGAGTAGAAATAAAAGCTTTTAACGAAGTAAAGACTGCATTCCTATCTTACTCCGATGTTTCAGACATCGAACACAATGAAACAAATGCGCTATTCAACAAGGCATCCACCAACACTTTTTATCGGTAGCCACGTTGCGCACTCGATATCCAATCAGCGAGAGGCGCAAGTACAGTGGCGCAAAGAGGCAAGAGGCATCCTTCCTCCAATCAGATGGACGGTAACGATCCAATGCTAACGCGCGTCTCAATCTACTCGGAGTGGTTCGAGGATAAAACAACTTTCAGTGATTGTTATTCTGGGAGTTTTGTGAAAGGTTCCTTTTTAGGAGTCGAAATTTTGTGAAGGGTCCGTTTTTAGGGGTCCAAATTTTGTGAACGGACCTAATTTTTATCTAGATTGACATCTGAAGGGAGATTTTTTTTTCATCTGTGTATATTTTTGAGAATTTTCTGTTCGCCAATAAATTCCCCAAATTTGAATTTCGTTTGCCGATTTTACGATTTTATTGCATTTGGCGCATTGGCGAATGCTTAACGCGGTCCCTGCGTTGCCAAATTCTGTTACTATGCATAAGGTTTTGTGTAGAAGTTTTAGTATATAAGTATTGTAAAAAGTCATAAATGCAAAACATCTCACATTTGTTTTTCTTTGTTAAATTTATGGTCCCTTTGTATTAAAAGAGTCGCTTTTATCTAGATGTGCTCACAATTTTTTTTAAGGCAATTGCAGATGAATAAAAAATAATTGTATCTTATGGCTTAAGTTTATCCAAGATATTTCAAAGCTTTTCTTTAGTATTTTTGTTAAGTGCAAACTATTCTGTTTTACTCTTTTAAATCTTGTCTTCTAGATTTTGGTTGACACAGTGTGGGCATTATCCTATCTGACTGATGGCGGTAATGATCAAATTCAGGTATTCTAGTAATTTTTAATTTCCAAGTCATTTAACAAATAAATACTTTTGTGCTGAGAAGTAACTGGCAAGAACCAATGTAATTATAGGACAAATATACAGATTACTGCATACATATAATTCAGGGTCTCCTTTTTTAATGCAAAAGTTGTGAGCTCTTGGATGTAAAAACCAGATTTTTGCACTGAAAATAAGGGTTGCTTAAAGCCCTGAAACATATGTATGCAGTAATCTGTATATTAGTGCTATAATTGTGTTGTTTTACTCTGGTTGCTTCTGAGTCATTTGTTAGTTCTGTTAAGTTTCAGCTGTGAATAATTTTCAAAAGGCAAAAGTTAAATTTTTTTTTCTCCTTCTAGAAGATGAACAACAACAAAACAATTTTCACGAAAAACAAATGTTTTTTTCAAAGGCACCCTTATACAGCAAGACCTTAATTTTCGCAACCACTAGTCCCAGATGTATACTTCCAATGGCAAAAATGTTCAAAATTAGATGCAGAGTAAGATATTGAAATTTTGGGGTGAAAATAAAAATAAGACAAAATACAAAATTTAACTTTTTATATGGGTCATGTCCCGTAACTTATGTTTAGAGAAATGATCTCCATTGAAAAATAATTCCAAAACAAAAAGTTTGAAATTAATAGGACCAATATTCACAGAGATATAAAACATAGCGTTTTCTGACTTACACCAATTTTCACTCGCCGTCAATAACAACTTTTGAGGGAAAATATAGCGGTTAACAAATGTTTAAAATTCTATGCGTGCATCGAGTGTGGCTTTTCAAATTGTTCGAGGTTTTGTAGTGTGTTTTTGTGTATCATGATATAACATTTGCAATTATTTTTGAATGGCAATGAAAATTATAAATATTTTGTTTTTCTTACTTTGATGACCTGTTATTCTTCTGAAAGGGCGGTAAGTTCCTATCTCATTTTCTGTATGGTCCCTTAAACTTTTGAACTGGAATATCTCCTTGAGTTTTGGTCGCATATTGACCGATCCCAAGCGGTAATTCTGTAATCCACGCTGTGGCTTGGTTTCTTCCATGCTCGATAGATGGCGCCACTACTTTTTCATGATATTTTTTTTGCTTTCTTTTCAAAAATGTCTTGTGTCTTTTGAAGTTTTAACCATGGATAGCTTACCATCCGGCTTTACTTATTCAAATATTAATATTACAAACGATCAAAATGAAAATTTAAATTACAGAGTAAAAAAAATCACTGATGAAAATGCTGCAAATGTAAGTTTTAAATTTTTTTTTCTTAATTTAATTGCGGATAATCCCAAAAAAAAAAAAAATGGTATGAAAGGGACAGAACAGCCGATTTAAATTATTGGAATTTAAAAAAAAATGTGAAAATTCATGTGCCTAAAGGTTTAACATTGTAATTAATAATTTAATCAATGGTCTAATTGATACAACTATATCAATTAGATAACATTATATGCAGTATTCGGGGGGGGGGGGCGGGAGTACATATATATAGTGTGAAATGTAAGTCAGAACAGCTCTTTTACAAAGTACTCCAATAGGCTTTCTAGTTTATTTATTGCAAAACACACACGCAAAAATATATATATGCCAATGATTTTTTTTTTGGTGGTGGGGGTGTGATCGCTTTCTTTGGGGGGGGACACATTCACCCTTAGTTTTATTTACCCATGTTTTGTAGCATTTTTTAAAATTAATTTTCTGTTTAGTTTGTTCTTTAACTTTTGTTGTTTTTTCCACCAGTTTGAGTGTATGTGATGTTACTTAGTTGTAAAATATTTTATTGAAAATGGAATAATAAAGTAAAATTGCAAAACTAAGGAATAATTATTTGAAAATGGGACTGATATTACACCAAAAAAATTATAATTTAAAAATGAATAAATAGAAAAATGAAATAAAAATGAATTATAAAAAAAATTGTAAACAAATTTTCAGAACTAATAAAAATTCTCCCCGAAATTCAAAAAATTCCCCCTGGAATCTGAAGTAACGGGGGACATTCCCCCCTAGAAATTGAACCCTATTTCAAACCCTGTTATATATACATTTAGTTGAAAGTAACTTACCTTTGTATTGTAATTGTCAATTTAGCAGTGCGTCCTGTATGCTTTGAAGGACCATCCCCAGAAACTCTTCTGTCTGTCTTATGCACACAGCGATAGCTGATTTTGTATTTATTAAATCTCCCTGATTTCGGATATGTTGTTGCAACACGCCAAGTACTTTTTGTATTTTCACTGTGTTGTTCTAACCAGTTCTGTGTATAAAATTAACGAGCATATTTAAGTTAAATCTGTATAAGCCAATCAAAAGAGAAATTAATTCAATTTTCATTAAAACACAAATACAATCTAAAAAATCTTTAACCAAAAAAGGCCCAACATAGCAATTAAGTAAAGAACATGTAAGTACTGGTGGAAAAAACAACAAAACTTAAAGAACAAACTAAACAGAAAATTAATTTTAAAAAATGCTACAAAACATGGGTAAATAAAACTAAGGGTGAATGTCCCCCCCCCCCCCAAAAGGAAGCGATCACACCCCCACCACTAAAAAAAATCATTGCCATATGTAAATATAGGTGCGTGTCTTTGTGTTTTTCAAAAAAAAAAAATAAATAAATAAATAAATAAATAAAAAACTAGAAAGCCTATTGGAGTACTTTTCTAAAAGAGCTGTTCTGACTTACATTTCACACTATATATATGTACTCCCCTCCCCCCGAATACTGCATATAAAGTTATCTAATTGATATAGTTGTATCAATTAGACCGTTGATTAAATTATTAATTACAACGTTAAACCTTTAGGCACATGAATTTTCATTTTTTTTTTTAATTCCAATAATTTAAATCGGCTGTTCTGTCCCTTTAATAACATCTTTTTTTTTCGGGATTATCCGCAATTAAATTAAGAAAAAAAATTTTTAAACCCACATTTGCAGCATTTTCATCAGTGATTTCTTTTACTCTGTAAGTTAAATTTTCGTTTTGATCGTTTGTAATATTAATATTTGAATAAGTAAAGCCGGATGCTAAGCTATCCATGGTTAAAACTTCAAAAGACACAAGACATTTTCGAAAAGAAAGCAAAAAAAAATCATGAAAAAGTAGTGGCGCCATCTATCGAGCATGGAAGAAACCAAGCCATAGCGTGGATTACAGAATTACCGCTTGGGATCGGTAAATATGCGTTTTGGTCGCACAAATGTCAAGTTTTTTGTGTTAGCAATAGTTTTCAATTGAGATTATTTCTCTAAATATTAGTTAGGGGACCTAGGCTGATACAAAAAGTTACATTTGGTATCTTTTGACTTATTTTTATTCTCACTTCAAACTTTCAATGTCTTGACTCTGCATCTGATTTTGAACATTTTTACAATTGGAAGTATGCAATCTAGGACCAACAGTTGCAAAAAAATAAAGATCTTGCAGGTTAAAATGGAACACCCTGTATGTCTTAGAAACACAAAGTAGTTTTGTTTCATTTCATAGCAACATAACAGATTTTCGCCCTAGCATTTTCAAACTTTATCCCTTAACCCAAACGCTGTTTTTAGGATGTGAAAAAAACAATTTTTAATTTTTTTTAAGGTAAAGCAAGTTTTTCATAAATAAATACTACCAGCATAAGTATCAGCTTCCCCCTCCCCTGTACTTCTAGTGTTCAGAACTAATTGCAGTAGGAAAAGAAATAGCCTTTTACTGTAAGTCCCTCATTGACTTTATGTTCAAAATGACAAAAACAGCAATTTTTGAACTACAATTTAATCCTGGAAAATTTTCAATTAGGCTTAATTTAAGTCGTTTCTTCTTATGCACAAATAAAAGTTAATTTTTTTCATCTTTACAGTAAAGTTTGATCTTCCTACTAATTTGAAGGAATTTGTAAGAACTCTCAGAAAAAGCATCAAACCCCCTTAATTTTACTCATCTGTAGAGCAAAAAAAAAAAAAAAATATATATATATATATATATATATATATATATATATAGTTACATATATATATTGAATAAAAAAATATGAAGAAAAAAGTTAAGTTAATTTGTAGTACAGAATATTGGTACATATTGTATTACCTATCAAATTTCATCAATATCAAAAACTGTCTTTTTAAAAAAAAAAAATTTAATATGCAATGGTCATTTCATATTAAAGCCACTTTTTTATTATCAACGGACTTGTTATGCATTTAGTTCAAGTTATTTTTGACTATTTTCATTTTGTATTAAGATTTTTATTGTAATTGTTTTATAGATAGTCATAGACTCATCGGTTGTCCCACAATTAGTTCCTTTGCTAAGTCATAAAGAAGATAAAGTACAGGTGTGTACTTCTCATAAAAAATTTGTTATTTTTTACATCAGTCCTAAAATTTAAATATTAATATCTTGTTTCTTAGACTGCTGCTCTTCGTGCTGTTGGTAACATTGTTACTGGCACAGATGAACAGACTCAAGTAGTTTTGAATTGTGATGCACTTTCTCATTTTCCTGCTTTGCTTAGCCATCCTAAAGAAAAAATTAACAAAGTAAGTGATCATTTATTGTGTAGGTTGTTGGTGTAATTTTCAAAGTTTTTGAACATTACTAACAGCTCTGGAACATGCCCAGCAACCCTCACAAAGAAAAATCCACATGTTTAAGTACATATACTGAACATAACTATGTGCCACACAGAACAACTTGGCCAGCGCTAGATTGAGCTCCACTTGTTTACTTGTTATAATATTTTCTGCTTCCTTTGTTATACTTTTAAAAACATAAATTTCAGTTCAATAAATAATCATGATGTATTTTTAACTGTTTGAATACTTAACTTTTACTTTGTGTTGGGTAAAAATAAACCACTTTTTGCTGGCCTTAGTTACTGTACCTTGGGATAGCTCAAAGTACACCAAATGGTACCACTGAATAAAGCAAGATTTTACACCTAATTTACTCAAGGTATTTTTACTGAAACAGGATGAAAAGTGAAATGAATTATGAGTACTTTAAGCTGCATATTGCTTGAAAAAAGATATAAATTTGTTGCTGAATGTTAAAGTACTTTTGTAAGAAGGTCAGTAGCGTACCCATGGGATCTGGTCCCCCCTCCTCCTTGCACTCTTTCATTGAAATTAATATCATTAGCAATTCGTTATGGCACATTAATATAGTGTTCTAATATAATTCTGTAATCTTTCCTCCTTTTACCATTTTCAGGCCTCATATCGCTCCTATTTTTCTTTAAAATCTGAAAATATTCAGATTTTCTTAATTTTTGATTCTTGTTTTCTTATTCTTTCTATTTTTCTCTCTTGAATCGTTATCCTCCACGATATCTGCCAAAAACTTATGCTTGGGAAACATGCTAACGACGTCAAACACGTTTCGCCGAAAATGGCATGCCTTGTTTGAGATTTTAATCTTTTTGCATCCTGCAAATATTTCAATCATTTTTAGTGTTGGAAGGTTTTTTACCATATGCTACCTTATATCTGCCTATTTTATTCATTAGTTTAATAATACTTTTATTTTTTAAATTCATTTTAAGAAAAGTGCATTAAAAAATGTGGTCCGACTCCCACGGTCTCAGATTTTAATAAAACTTGGCATACTTACTTTTTATGTATTTGAGAAAGTATAAAAAATATCTATGTGAATCTCAAGTGGTTTAGGCTTTACAGCATGCTTCAATTTTTGGGCTTTCATAATTTTCATGATTAAATGACGCAACTGCAAGTAGTTCTTTAATCCTGAAATACTATTGTAAAATCTTAAGAGATGTTCAAAGTTATAATGCTCAAAAAACAAGCTTTCAGTCTTTTCATTTGTTTAATAGATCGGTATTAACGAGCAAAAGCCGCTTACATGTACAATTAGCAGCATGCATACAATGTATTGGTACAACCAACAGCTAACAACCAACTTAATATAATGCAATGCATCCCTTGCAGAGGCGCATTTCTTCCCATGATGCAACAGTTCAGTGACGCAACTTGGGATCTTCCCATGACGCAACATGGCTGCCCGGAGGGAAATATAATATACAGTGAAATACTTTTAACACAAAAACGCTTAACATGAAAAATCGGCTAACACGAAATGATATCGCGGTCCAGACAGTGTACATAGCAATTTAATACATTATTTTTCTTTCAACACAAAACAAAATTCGCTTTACATAAAATATTTTTTTTTATTTTCGATTTTCAGTGGCGAGTTTGCTACAAGTCACTGAAGAGTGTTTTCATGGAACTTTCGGGAACCAGTTCCTCTTCATTCACAGCTCCTTTTTTGTTCATGCTTTTGTCTCCATTCAACAGGGATCTTGAACTCCCTCTGTAATGAATAGAATCCTTATCTTCTACAGAAAAAGAAATGTCATGAGTTTGGGGATAAGAAATTCCTAAGCATTTTAACACACATTTAGCACTGTTCGTTAGGTTGACTGTTGAATTTCGCATTAATTTTGGCAAATATCTAAACTCTGTGGTTCTCGTTTGAGCTCTTTTTTTTTTCCTGTTTTGTGGGCACAATGGCTGAGAAAAGGAAGCAAACAGCTATTTCTTTAAAAATGAAGATGGTCTTGATTAATGCAGTGGATGAAAAGTGCAGGATTAAAACAGAAATTTGCAAAGAGTTTGGCATAGCCAATTCTACTCGATCAACAATAATAAATAACAGGGATCAAATTTCGTCAATGTTTGAGTCGGAGAGAAAACGGATGAGGATTGCAAAACAGGAAGATCTGGAAAACGCTTTGGTGATTTGGTTCAAGCAAACTAGGTCGCAGAATTTAGATGTTCATTCAAATGGATAGATGACTCAAGCAATGGATGATCTGGAGCAATTGTAGAGAATATGGCGCTGAAAAAGACAATTCAAAAAAAGATAACTAACATGTTCCCTAAAACACAATAATTTTTTACTTGCATTTTATTCCAATGGATGTCACCAACTAGTTGTTTGAATGGAACTCGAAATAAAATTTGATGGCATTGAAAATATTCGTAAGTATTGTTTTTTTTTATTATAAGAAATCTTTTAACACAAAATACTTTTAACATGAAAAAATGTTTTGGTCCCTTCAGTGTCGTGTTAAACGTATTCCACTGTAGTTCAGAATTACAATTCAGTTGAAAAATACACAAGATAACAAAACACATGAATGGTTAAGATATGCATAAAACTGACAAAATAAAATAAGTATAGTATGAAACGCAGTATACATGATGAATTTGTTGAATTAAATTGTATTATCTTGAATTGGCAATAAACATAATTTGGATATGGGGCATTGAAGTATCCCAGTTGCAGTTTTAAGTTAACAAGTACAAATAATTCCATCCTTTCCTGGAATCCCCTCAATAATTTGGGCAAGGACCCACTTGCATGGTAGAATATTTTCTTCTTTTAATAGCACTAAAGCTAATATTTTTACATTTTCTTTCTTAGACTGCCATTTATACCACACTGTTGCAGATGATTGAGATAGTCCGTGGACCACCACTTTCAAATACTTTGGACGTATTTTGTAATACGTTGCCAATGTGTTATTCTTTTATCTGCAATATTTATAACATTAGGTTCAGGAATTGCACAGATAGGACTGCTGATCAAAAATTGCCCAGGAGTTAGGACCTCAAATTCATTTATGTCTTCTGAAAGGGGAAATGAAGGCTGTGAGTTGCGTATCGCTTCGATTTGAATGACGAGTTTCGAAATCTTCTAATGTAATTTCACTGTTCCCTAATGCCCTATGGAGGTGATGTTTAAAGGATTTGACCCCAGCTTCCCATAAGCCTTCGAAGTTGGGAAAACGAGGGGGGGGGATGAATTTCGAAGTTATAAATTCACTGGCTAAGAAATTTGCTAAGTCCTCATTAGGAGAATTCAGCATTTTTTTGAATGAATTCAATTCTGAACATGCACCCTTAAAGTTGGTGGCGTTGTCAGAAGTGATAGTTCGTATTTTACCTCTCCTAGCACAGAATCTTTTTAGAGCAGCGATAAATGCTGCAGTGGATAAATCACTTACAATCTCCATATGCACGGCTTTGGTTGACATGCATACAAAGATTGCTACGTAAACCTTTGAGTTAACTGCTTTTCTTTGATTTTTGTATTTTATATAAAATGCTCCGCAAAAATGTACACCACAATATGAGAATGTTGAATTAGGTGTATCACATTTAGAGGGAAGGGCTCCCATTAATTGATCCATTGATTCTGGTCTTTGCTTAAAACATGTAACACAAGTATGTACTACCTTTCGAGCAATGCTTTTTGACTGAAGAGGCCAATATTGCATCCGAATTTGGTGCACTAAACCTTGAGCACCAATGTGCAAATATTTCTTATGAACACATTCAAAAATTAAGGCAGTAAGTTTGTGATCACTAGGCAGAATCAATTGATGCTTTGAATCAAACGGTAAATTCAAATTTTTTTAGTCTACCCCATACTCTAAGCATCGAGTTGTTATCCAAAAACAGATGTAATGATTTGAACTTAGAATTAGGAGAAACATTTTGCCCTTTTCTTAGAGCATCTATATTACATGGGAACTTACTTTCTGAGCTTCTTTAATGAGAAATTCGGTAGCAAACTGTAACTCACTGGTGGTGAGATACTTACTTGTACTTTTGATTCCTCTGTGGAGGATATTGTTTCTAAACCTAAAAATATAACTACATATTCTAATTAGCTTACTAAAATTATTTGTTAGACTATACAATGTCTCAATAAATTCAGAACTGCTATAAAGAGAAAGAGAAATATTAATTTTAGAGTCATTCTCAATGTCCCTATATTTCACTTTAATCTCTGGCAAATAGTCTCTCAGGAACATCAATTGTCTCTTTGGGGGCAGGAAGACTATCAGCTGCCAAAAATTTTGGTCCCTGGAACCACATCAAGTTATCTACAGGATGTCTAACACTAGCACCTCTGCTCAAGATGTCACACGGGTTGTCCCTTGTATAAGTATCTGTAAGTGCCTTGATTTTCATGACACGGTTTGCAACAAATTGCTTCCATCGCTTTGTAGAGCCGTTAATCCAATAAAGCGCTATTTTAGAGTCCGTCCAGTAATATGCTATAGACGTTATCTTCTGGGCGAGGATTTCTTTCACTTTAGTAGTTAATCTTGCACTTAATAAGGCTCCAAGTAGTTCTAATCTTAGCATTGTCACGATCTTTAAAGGTGCTACACGGCTCTTCGAAGTTATGAGATTTACATAAATTCCGTCACTTGTTTTCACTCTTAAATAAACTGCAGCTCCGTATGCTTTATTACTGGCATCGCAGAAGCTATGAATTTCTACAATGACTTACTTGCTGGTTGTATCGATTACTAATCTTGGAATCTTCGGTTCCTCTAAAAGAGGTAATTTAGCATGCCATTGCCTCCATTCTTTTTCCATTTTCAGAGGTAGGTTTTCATCTCGAGATGTTTTCCTGCCAAAGCTCCTGAATCAAGCACTTTACTCTTATTGTAAAAGGTGAGATTAATCCCAAAGGGTCAAAGATCTTCCCTATTGTTTGCAGTATTGTGTGTTTAGTATCCTTACAGTCTAAATCAAAAAGACTTCTAATATCTATTTTCAAATAATCTTCATTTGGGTACCAAGGCATGAGTACCTAAATTATTGTTTGAATTCAAAGGACAAGTATCAGACTTTTCCGTTTTCCAGTTCTCCATCAAGCCAGCATTGTTGCTGATCCATTTTCGGAGAGTCATCCGAAATATATTCCATAATATATTTTGCACTGCGAGATATTTCAAGTGCTTATTCAAGATTCTTACCACCGGAAATTAAGTCATCAACATAAAAGCAATTATCTAAAGGGGAAATTGTTTGAGGACTGTCATTTTTATATTTTTCTAGAAGAGCAACTATTAGTTCATCAGCAACTGTTAGACATCTACTAGATGATGTCTAATAGTTGCTGAGAGCAAAAATGGGCTTGAACTTACTCCAAAATTACTGCGCTTGAATTTTAATAATTTGTAATCCTTGAGAGATTTAAAATGATCATTAAACCACAAGAAGCGAACAGCATCGCAATTCCTTTCTGCTAGCGAAATCTGCAGAAAAGCTTTTTCGATACCTGAAATAAAAGCTATCTTATGCAGTTTAAACTACACTAAAATATCGAATAGAAGTGGATTTATAACTGTGCCTTGCCACAAACAATCATTTAATGACAGTTCATTACAGTCATGAGAACTTGCGTCAAAAACTATTCGAACCTTTGTTGTAAGTTTGTCTTCCTTACAGACTGCATGATATGGCATATCATAAATAGCCTTGTGTGAATCGGGTTTATTCCCTTCCACCTGTTCTATAATCCCTTGATTTAAATAATCTTTGATTATTTCAGAATATTGTTCATACAACTCTTCATTTCGATAAAATTTTCTCTTTAGCCCTTCTGAACGTTGTTTAGCAATATTAAAATTGTCCAATTCATTCCAATCTTTTTTCCAGGGTAATTCGTCCTCATAACGATCTTTTACGAATCTAACAGTTCTATCAAATATGTTCTGTGCTTGGTCTTCTTCCAATAATTTTGAATCCTCATGGTTGATTCCTACAGATTCTAGTTTCCAAAACTGTTTTAAATTATTATTCAGCTCATCAAAGTCCCTAATTAAATGACACTGAGCATAGCTAACGGACGATTTTATTTCATCCAGAACTCCAGTTGGAATCCATCCGAAAACTGAATCTTGCAATGGAAGTTTATCGTTAACTTCAAAGGTAGAATGTTCCAAAATTTTATAAAAGAATTCAGCTCCAATTAAGGCATGAATTTTTCCTGGTTTAAAAAAACGTAGGATCAGCAAACTCAATGAAAGAAGAAAATTTTATATTTGAAACGTTTAATTAAGTTGGTGGAATAACGTCTGTAATTTTAGGCACTAGTAGAAAATCCATGCTCTCTTTGAATGTTTCATCAGAATTGGAAATAAGAGTATTAATTTTGTTTCTTATAGTTAGCAACATGCATACAATGTATTGGTACAACCAACAGCTAACAACAAACTGACTTAATATAATGCAATGCGTCCCTTGCAGAGGCGCATTTCTTCCTATGATGCAACAGTTCAATAACGCAGTTTGGGATCTTCCTGTGACGCAACAAGTACTATAGAGTTTTTTAAATCAAATTTTGAGTTTCAATGTACTAGTTCTGTTTTTCATTAAAGAAGATATTTTTCTCAAAAAATAAGAAAATTAAGCATTATTGAAAGATGCAGCCAAAACTGAACTCTGGCTCCCTTATCCTTAATATTCAGGGATGAAAATCTTCCACGGATCCACGATTTTCCTCTTTTTTTTTTTTCTTGGCTTCTGAGCATTTTCAAGCGATCGATCGCGAATTTTTGCTGACTCGTGTGTTCTTTCTAAGGTAGAAAGAAGAAAGGAACTTTGTTTCATGGGTGGGTAGGGAAAAAGGCTCGAGAATGACGCAGAAAGCATCAGCATTTGTGCATTTTGAAATCCGATTGCATCCTCTTCCATAACACTCGCTCATTTTTGTCTACTATGCCATCCTATCACTTAAACCTTTATATATATATAACTTTTGTAAACTATTATTTTAAACCCTTCTTGTATGTATTTTATATTTTGCTGAAGACTTGTACGCTCATTGTTTTACCACGCCCATTTCACATGCACTTTCTAGCGATCGCGCAAATACCCCCTCACCTCCCTTCTGCCTCGACCTTCCCATCAGGATTCTTACTGAAGCACACGAAGTAAGGAACTTTTGCACTAGAAAGAAGTGAGGAACTTTTTGCTGTTGCTGAAGAGAGTGAAATAGGAGTGAATTGGGAAATGCTGGAGAGTGACGCTGGGTGCAATCATTAGATGTAGCTTTTGAAATCCGTTTGCATCTGCTTCTGTAACTCTCTTATCTTTATCTGCTATGCCATTCTACTGCTTAAACATTAATACCTTTTGTAGACTATGATTTTCAACCCTTCTTACACTTTTTTTTTTTTTTTTTTATGAAGACTGCCACGCCCATTCAAAAATGTTTTTCCTATTCCATCCGAGTTAATTTAAACCAACATCATTCTTCAAATCTAGTGTTTTAATGCTTATCAGGCTTACCAAAGACATAGCTCTTGAAGATCTGAATAAATTCAAATTTATTTTAATTATACTGTGCTATTTTATTATGACAGACATATAAATGTAGGAAGTTCAAGATTTTTGGTTGGTAAAATGTTAAGTCTATAGGAACATAACTTTCCTTTATCGAGCAAACATCGCTTCTGCCCACTTAAAGTAGGCAAAATTTTTGCATTTCATAAAATTTCCACTGATTTCCATCTCAAAAAAGATTGTTATTTTTGGAAAAATTTGTTTCACATTTTGAGTTCAACCAAAAGTTATAAGACATAAATCTGAGAACAACACTGCCATGCTAAGCGCAAAAGTCTTATCTGCAGCAGAGTTCAAAATGAAAAATTGCCGTTTAAAGTTTGGCCCCTCCATGTATTTGATTCAGCTGAAACTTTCTGATTTTTTAAAAAAATTTCCTATTGGCAAATGACCATAAAACATTGTATTTAGGTGAAATATGTGATAAAGAAGCACCTGGTAATCGTAACTCAATTTTGATGAAAAGTGCAGATATTGTTCCACTATTGTGCTTAGCACGGCAGAACAACTCTCGCCATACTCAATATCTTCTAAAGTGCAGAGAAACTTCAAACTATTTTGAAGACACGGAAGCACCTGACTATCTCTTGGGCAACATGTTCCTCAAAAACAACAAAATAAAAAGAAAGAAGACTGTTTGAAGCAAATAACCATCTTCTTTGGTACTATTCAGAAATATAAAAATAACTATGATTTTTACCACGAACCTAATTTTTACGAGCACTCTTTTATAATGAGCAAATATTGCGTTATAAGCGAATTCAACTGTAATAATAAAATGAAAACTAGCATTTTATTTAGAACACCTTTCAAGTAAAAATAGTTAAGATTTATTTGTGATTCAAAATATTTATTTAATGGAATACTTGGGTAGTTTTAGTTGACTTTTTAGTTGACTATAAATCAGCAAGCTGTTTTAAATAATTAACATACAATTGGAAAAAAGGAGAAAGAAGGAAACTTTTCATGTTTATGCTATTCGTTGTGTGTTTGATCTCCTCGAAATAAATTTTATTCCTGAAATTTTTTTCAAAATTTGTATTCATTATTTTTTACATTTCTTTTTGGGCAGAATTCTGGGTGCTTAAAAAGCTGTTTGTTGTCTAAATAATAATAACATCTAGAACATTTCATCAATCTTTGTAAAAGATTTTGCCATATAAAAATATTTGACTATTTGATTGAAGCTTAATTAGCTTTTTTGAACTTGAATATGATGTAATAAGGTTTAAGACACAAACAAAGCTTGAGTAATTTATTATTCGAATTGAGTTTTTTTTTTCTGCTATAAGAATATTTTTTAATGAAATTTAAGACATAACCATATTTTTTTAACATTTCACTTTGCATAATTGCTTTTACTCATTTATATTATTTTTATTTTATAAACTAAGCCATCTTAGGAGCTTTTAACTGGGAATTTCAAAGTTCCCAAATTCCTAACTGTGCATTCCAAAATAGTTTATAATATTGCTCATACAAAAGAGATCAAAATAATTAATGTTTCCATTTGGATAAAAATATGAAACAACGTTTAAAAGCACAAAAATGATAAAAAGATTATAAAAACGCAGACATGTTTCAGAGGCAATAACCTCCTTCCTCAGTGCGAAATGTTCAAACGAATGAATCAAGGTCAAGGGAAAGTTTAAATTGCGTAACCGGAAAAACATTGACCAATCAGCTATCAGCGAGTGCTAAGGCAAAATATGACGTATTCTAACATGTAAGATTGAATAAGATTCGAGAAAAATGCGGAACAGCAAAAGACTCATTGCAAAGATTATTTAAGTTTTTATGGATGTAAAAGGATTCCAGAAAATCTAATTCACCTACTGTTGTAGGTCTGCAAATGATCTTGGCTTCCGAAAAGAGAAAATTGTGCCCTGTGTCCCAACAATGTTTAGCAATTGAAGATTTGTTCAGTTCCTGTTTTTTAACTTGGTTTTCATGTTTTTTCAAACGAAATTTAAGTGAACGCCTTGTCTGTCCCACGTAACTGATATTACATTGACAAGGAATGTGATATATGCCCCACTGATCAAGTGGTTGGATTGGGTCCTTCCGTTTGGAAAAAGAAGGTTTATTTATGGGTCTGTAAATTACGCGAAAGTCAAATTTACTGAGAATTCTAGAAATACGAAAAGAAATGTGTGGATAAAATGGTAAAACCATAAAATTTTTAGAAGAAAAACTACATATGTTGGAGGTTTTATTCCGGGTTGAAAGTTTGCAAAAAGCCCTGTCGATGACCTGAACATTATTGGAATTTAATGTTCAAAAATTAAATTCCAATTTTTCTGTTACTTCAAGGCCTTCCCCCTAACGCATTTTGGCTCCTATTGAGAGTTTGTTCAAACATAGTAAATTAACTCCCACACAAAAGGATTCTATAAGGCATCTTATTATTAACAATGTTTCATTTAATTCAGGTTTTTTGGGTAGTAACCTTTCTCCAACAGAAAAAAGAAATTTACGAGATATCTCTTCCAACAATAATTTGATAATTACAAAAGCTGATAAAGGGGGACAGATTGTTATAATGGACAAGTCCAAGTACGTTTCCGGAGTCAACGAGCTACTCCGTGATGGTCCTTACACCCGGTTAAAACAAGATCCCTCGCCGAACGAATTAAAAACCGTCCGCAGGGCCATAAAAACAAGTAAGCTTTTTTATAACTGGTTTAATTTAACCCCTTCGGTTTCGCACTGTGCTAGATTTTACGCTCTGCCCAAAGTACATAAGATCGGAGTACCTTTAAGACCTATTGTTTCCAACATAAGCACCGTTTCTTACTGACTGGCCAAATTTCTCACTTCTAGGTTTGCCCCATTGCTCGACTCCAACACACATTCTGTTAAAAATTCTGTTGATATTGTTAATATTCTTCATAAATTCAAACCCAATAATTTACTAGTGGTTTCTTTTGATGTTAAATCTCTTTTTACCAATGTACCTGTTATTGGAGCCTTACAGTGTCTTGAAACAAGACTCCGGGAATTCCATCACACCCAACATGAAATTTCCGAACTTGCAAATTTGACTGAAATTTGTCTTAAACATTCAACCTTTATTTTTGAGAGTACTTTTTACCAACAAACTGACGGCCTTGCTATGGGCAACCCTTTGAGTCCCATCCTCAGTGAAATCTACATGGACTTTTTTCAACAGAAATTGTTTCAGTTATTTGACTTTCCACTCTGGCTTAGATATGTTGATGACACTTTCACCCTCTTAAATTGCACTGTTGATTTTGTTCCGTCTATCATTGATCTAATTAACTCCGTCGATTCTAATATTCAGTTTACTGCTGAAATTGAAAACAATAATTCTTTGCCCTTTTTGGATGTTTTAATCTCGAAGAACAATAATAAGTTTACTACTACCGTTTACCGAAAACCATTTACTGTCTGTCTTCCCCCCACACTCTCGTTCATGCCACCCGAAGAAGCAAAAAATGTCTGCTTTTTATACTTTTGTCAACCGAGCCATCTCCATATGTTCTGATCAGACCCTTCTCAACAATGAATTCAATTTTTTGAAAGCCGTGGCTCTGGACAGGGGTTAGCCTCTTCAGGTCAGCGACAGGGCTTTCTGCAAACTTTCAACCCGGAATAAAACCTCCAACATATGTAGTTTTTCTTCTAAAAATTTTATGGTTTTACCGTTTTATCCACACATTTCTTTTCGTATTTCTAGAATTCTCAGTAAATTTGACTTTCGCGTAATTTACAGACCCATAAATAAACCTTCTTTTTCCAAACTGAAGGACCCAATCCAACCACTTGATCAGTGGGGCATATATCACATTCCTTGTCAATGTAATATCGGTTACGTGGGACAGACAAGGCGTTCACTTAAATTTCGTTTGAAAGAACATGAAAACCACGTTAAAAAACAGGAACTGGACAAATCTTCAATTGCTAAACATTGTTGGGACACAGGGCACAATTTTCTCTTTTCGGAAGCCAAGATCATTTGCAGACCTACAGCAGTAGGTGAATTAGATTTTCTGGAATCCTTTTACATCCATAAAAACTTAAATAATCTTTGCAATGAGTCTTTTGCTGTTCCGCATTTTTCTCGAATCTTATTCAATCTTACATGTTAGAATACGTCATATTTTGCCTTAGCACTCGCTGATAGCTGATTGGTCAATGTTTTTCCGGTTACGCAATTTAAACTTGACCTTGATTCATTCGTTTGAACATTTCGCACTGAGGAAGGAGGCTATTGCCTCCGAAACATGTCTGTGTTTTTATAATCTTTTTATCATTTTTGTGCTTTTAAACGTTGTTTCATTTTTTATC